>NC_142949.1:38583945-38641445 GCF_046866305.1 Octopus bimaculoides | reverse complement strand
TCCCTCTTTATTTCTTTCTCTTCTTTAACACCCTCCCCCAATTCACTGCTCTTTCTTGTCCTCCTACTTATCCTTACTTTTACTTCTTTCTCAGTTCATCCTCTTCCACAAATTATCAGCAGCAACAGCATCACTGTCTTCTTCTTCTTCTCCTCCTCCTCGTCCTTCTTCTTCTTTATTGTCTTTGTGCAGCTTCTAACGCTGGAGATGTACTACGGTGTCAGCTGTTCACTACCAGCTATAATAGAAGACACTGACCTGAAGTACCACGCAGTGGGACTGAACCCAAACTTCTTATCACACAGGCATATGCATATGTAGATATATCTCTGCGTGAGTGTGTGTGTAGGCAAATCAAAAATAACAAACGGGTTGGTATGACAAAAGTGAATTAGACGTACGCAGCAGATATATTAGTTTTGAAGCTCAGCGAAAGATTTAGATGGAAAAATAGCAGAGTGGAATCGACGTTTCGAGCATGGCTCTTCGTCATGTGCGTGTGTGTGTATGTATGTATATGTTCGTTGTGTGTGTGCCTTTATGTGTGTGTTTCTCCACAGAACTCACCGCTTACTTGCCGGTGTTGGTTTGTTTACGTTCTTGTAAGTTATCGTTTCTGCGAAAGAGACCAATAAATTGAGCAACGAACTTCAAAAAAACAAAAACCTGCAGTTGATTTGTTCGATGAACACTTCAAGGTGGTGCTCCAGCTTGGCATCAATCCACCAAGAAAAAACAAGTGGGGTGCAAAATGATATGAGATCATCGTACCAAAGACCACATTACCTTTTATTTATTAATTAGCGCATTTATTTATTTGTTTCTTGTTTTTTTTTTTCTTACTGATTTGGGTTCCGTCTACAGATTTCCGCAGAATGTAATTCTGAACAAAGAAACCAGAGAAAAATTAAACGAAATATGTAAAGAAAAATTCTAAAAACATTTAAAATATTTTTGAAATAAAGAGAGAAACGTCTGAATATAATACACTTAAAACGTAAATATTGTTTTTTTTTTGTGGTGGTGGTGGAGGAGGATTAAGTAAAAAATATATACAATAGATAAAAAGAAAACAATCAAAATAATAATAATAAAGTTGATGACGACGATGATGATGATGATGGTGGTGGTGGTGGTGGTGGTGATTGTTTTTTTATTGTCCTCAAGGGTTTAAGATGCTGAATTCAAGAGCAGCATCTACAAATGATGATTATAATGATGATGATAATAATAATAATAATAATCAATAGCTCGACTGTTCAATCAATCAAGCGTTGGACTGAGGCAGAAGAGGAAGAAGTAGTAGTAGTAGTGGAAGAGGAAGAAGAGGTAGGAGTAGAAGAAAAGTAAGGTATATGAGCTGTTTTAAGATGATGGTAGTAGACATCATATCGATTGGATTAAATAAATGAGGCCTTCAGACAACGATTAACGAATTTTTAAAAAGATATAAAAGGAAAATAAAGGGAAAAACTGAAATATTTAGGGATGCCTTGAATATTATTATCATGGCCATTCAATGAGATTAAATAGAGACAAACATGGAATGACTTTCTTTCGGTGTGTGCGTGTGTGTGTGTGTGTGTGTGTGTGTGTGATATTTGTACAGTTTATTTACTCAATATCATCGTAGAATCAGTGTTTTGTTTTGCAATACATATACACATATATACATACTTACATATATACACACACATATGCACACACATGACTATATAAATGTATGCATATATATATATATGTACATGTAGATATACATATATATACATGTGCATGTAGATATGCATATATATATACATGTGCATGTAGATATGCATATATATATATATGTGTGTGGATATATATATATATGTATATATGTAGTTATTTATGCTTATATATGTATATATAGCAATATGTATGTATGTATGTGTATAAACACGCATATATATCTATGTTTACATATACGGTTTGGCATATTTTCATATTTGCTTTTTTGCTACAGTTTTGTAGTAGTTGTTATTGTTAAATAAGTTTTTATTATTTTTTTCTTGTTATATTTTAGTATTTATAATTATAATTATTCTTATTATTTTTTTAAAGCAGCAATTTCACTCGAAGCGTTGCATTTAAAACGATTCTTTCCCGGATAAACCCCAAATGAATTTTGTGCTCGAGAATAAGTACCCCAGGAGGGATTCCTTGGTTGCTTAATCAGTCTCCCCACCACCTCCACCACCACCACCAAGACCACAACCATAATCACCACCACCTCCACTGCCGACGCCGCAGCCACCACCACTATCGCCATCACACGACCATCACCACCGCAACCATCAGCACCACCGCAACTATCACCATCACTGCAACCATAGCCATCACCACAACCATCACTACCACCGCAACCTTCACCACTACTACTAGCATTACCAACACCATGACCACCACAACCACCTCCACCATCGTCGCCCAGAAGAAATTCCTCCACTACAGTTTCCACCAGCATCGCATCCACTGCCAACAGCGCCTTTACTGCACGATACACTGCTCAACACCACTGCGTGTACTACAGCCACTACCATCAATATACGAACACCACGACTACTTACACGGCCCCTTATCCATGGCGAAACGATAGCTTTGAAAACTTATAGGATTATTATGAAAGGGAGCAAAACAGAGAAGATTAATTTTGGCATGTATGGAGGGGGGGGAGTACATCAGTCACTGTGTGTAAAAGCATATCCGTATGTGTAAATGTCTGTGCGTGTATGTGTGCGTGTGTATGTCTGCGTATTATATATATATATATATATATATATATATATATATAAACATATACGTATATGCATACATATAAACAGATGCAAATACATACATACAGATATCTATATGCATGCACACACATATATACACACGTTGGACATTTAAATAAATGAGCATGAATACGTGTTTTAGTGTATGAGTGAATGTGTGTGTGATTCCTAAGGATTTAGAATGGCATTTAAAAGCTCAGTTTGCAGAATATTCGAGATAAGCAAACGAATTCTTGTAATTACTCGACTGCCTTGGCACCATAAGAATGGACTGGATTCCTTTGAATGCTTTCAATGAAGAAGGTAGCTTAATTATCGTTCGATAAATACTGACACTAACAACCTATCCCCCAATAGACACACACACACACACACACACGTGTATATATACATATACATACATATATATGTGTATATACATATACAAGTATATACATGTATATATATATATATATATATATATATATATATATATATGTATATATATATATGCATGTATGTGTCTATATATATGTTATATATATATATATATATATATATATATATATATATATATATATATATATATATATATATATATATATATATATATATATATATACATACACGTATGTATAATTATATGAGCTTATCATAAATGATATTTTTCACATATTTAACACTCCTTAAAATTCGAAGTATTTTAATTTCCACTTTATACATGTGTTTGTTGTGTGTGTATGTGAGTGTGTGTAAACCACACGCGCTCATGAACTAAATATATCTTGATTAAAATAATGATTTTAGAGATTAAAATCCTCTAACAGAGATAAGTAGATGTGATATATAATGAGCCAGTACAACATTTTCGTTCTGCAAACTCTCAACAGAGTTCTTGGACGTTTAGACTATGTTAAATGTGAAGAATTTTTTCCCAATCTGGACGCTGCCCTCGATATACAGTCTGTTGGACGGATTACGGCTTTTAGACTTTATGCTGAATTCCAGTCAGTGGCATTACTTATATTTAGCTGGGAGGACATGGTGTGACTGGTTCAAGCACACAACAAGCACTTGGTCAGAGAAAGGAGCTTATCTATCTAGCTATATTCTCTGTCTGTTAGTCTGCCTGACTGTTTATCTATGTCTGTCTCACTTTCTCTCTCGCGCGCGCGACTATGGTGATGATGAGATGCGCATCAACTAATAAATGCTACACAAAGTTCATTTGTCAAACTAAGGTCCAATTAAGACATTGAAAGACCTACTCACAATATAATGTTGCGGCGTTGAACACTAGTGTCTTGAGCAAGCTTCTTGGCCACTCAGTCATGCATGCAGCTGTACATGAGTCTATATACATAACATGAAACCATAGTTTCGCGCTTAAAGCTCTGGTTGATGACTATTTAGAGGGATCTGGCAAATACGGTCCGTAGCGTTTGAGCGGGCAATTGAACTCCACGGGGTAGAGTTCAATTCTCCGGAATGCAACATGGACGACGAATGAAATTGTAAAATTAAAACATATTCGAGCGAAATTATGTATGTTTGTTTGTATGTGCAGACATTTATCACTCTCGCGATTTCCCTCTCCATATCTATCCATATATCAACATATCTACGTCTATATAGGCTTCTAGCTTTCTGTTTATCTATAAATCTCATTCTTTCTCTGGCTATCTATCTATCTACTTGTCTATATATACACATGTAAGTACGTCTACACACACATATACATATATATCACACATAAATGTATACATCCATATATGATTGTATATGTATACGTATATAAATATATATAAACATACACATCATTATATATAATACTGTATATATATATATATATATATATATATATGCATGGGTATGTGTGTATATATCTAGATATATATATATATATATATATATATATATATATATATATGCATGGGTATGTGTGTATATATCTAGATAGATATATATATATATATATATATATATATATATATATGCATGGGTATGTGTGTATATATCTAGATATATATATATATATATATATATATATATATATATATATATATATATATACATGTACACACACATATCCATACATAAGCACACAGGCAAAGATACATTCATGCATAACTTCTACCAAATGGCGAATCAGTTCTCTGTCTTTTTGAATTACTACCCTCTTGGGTATTAATTTTCTGGTTCTCCATAATCTTATTAAAAAGATATTAGTAAAGTGATTAAATAAGATTTTTCTTTGCTGACGAAAATTTAATGAGATGTGAGAAGGCTGTTCGTACGTGCAGTTCTCTCTCTCTCTCTCTTTATATATATATATATATATATATATATATATATATATATATATATATATATAATGTGTGTGTCTGTGTATGTATGTGTGTGTATCTATATATATAATGTATATATATAATTGTGTGTGTATATATGTATGTGTGTGTGTATGTATATATGTAGAAAGCCGAGAGAAAAAAGTAAAACTAATATAGTGTCACCTATATTTTGTTTTCAATTAGAAAAGCGTGCGATCTTCAGGCGGGTGCGTGTTTTCAGCCCAATTTTGTTTTTCTTTTATTACTGCGAATACTCTACATTCCTGAAGTCTGTGATACACACGAGAAAAGCACGAACTTGTTGATACCGTGTCCTTCCGCCGATAAGATATAGCCCACCTTTCAATCATCTCTCGGAGAAAGGATTGATACGGTCGTAAATAGGTCACACCTAGCTTGCTTTGAAGATGGTGAGGGAAAATTTTCTATTGGCTTTGATGGACAAATGAGGTGTGAGATGAGTTTCGCTTCACAACCATGTACTATCATGTTGCGTCCCTCTGTGCAGCCATTTTGGAAGTGTTTTGTAAAATAAACTCGGCTGTGTCCACCTTTTTGCTTGTGCCTGACTCGCTCCACTCGACAACAATTGTTGGTTTGTTTATGTCCCCGAAACTTCAGCATTCTGAAAAACATAATATAAGTACAAGATTTAGAATAAGTATTCAGTTAGATTTGTTTGACTAGAAACTTCAAGGCATCATTCCAGCATGGCCGCAGTAGAGTGACTTTAAGCAAGTAAAAAGATCTTTTCTCAATTGCTAATCTTTTTAGTTGAGTACAGCCATAGTTACAGCAGAGAAGTGAAGAAAAGATTATGAAACATTCTTGCTGAGTCCGGTTATAGATACATTGTTGAGCAGACATAATGTATACATGACAAATTGTCCTGTTTGATCGTATTATTTTTAAGCTATTTTAATCTCAAGGAAATTCTATGCGACATTAGTACGCTACATTACATTACCGGAAGATAAACCTATTCACCATCTGTATCGATGCACCAATACAGATGTGCAATTATGTTTATCTTATTTAAATGTATTGAGAATAATGTTAGACTAAAACTTAAAATAGAGAAAGCTACTTTAAACTTTTTTTTTAATACCGACATTAGTCGTAATAGAATTTGCATGGAAGAACGTTGAAAGACTTTTTCTGTGAATTCAATTAATAGTACACGACTGAAAATTTAACCAATTTGAAAAAAAATTATTATGTAACAATACTGAGTTAGCATAGGTTTTTGCAGATATTTCTTAATTCAATAATTTCTTTAATTCTACATTTTTTTATGCAAAATAACATATTATAAAGATTTGTTTTGTTGTACCTACTTCCAACGTGTATTTTTAAATTGTTTCAGTTGTTTTTTTTACCACGAACATACTTCAAAGAAACCACGTGTTTGTATGTATTATTATGTAGTAACAATGTTTCTCGTGTTGCTACATCGTGACTACGTATGTATTATACACTGTGTTCTACCTATACACTACATAGTATCCGTTGTGCATTTATATTTTCCCAACCTCATGGTTTCGGGTTCAATCCCACTATGTGGCACCTTCGGCAACTGTTATAGCTTCGAGCTGACCAAAGCCTCGTGAGTGGACTGAGCACACAGTAACTGAAAGAAGCTCGTCGTATCTGTGTGTATGTGTGTTCGTGTGTTTGTGTGCGTGTGTGTGTGTGTGTGTTCGTGCGTGCGTGCGTGCCTTTGTGTCTGTGCTTGTCCCCGCTACCGCTTGACAACCAGTGTTAATGTATTTACGCTCTGTTAACCGAGCAGTTCTGTAAAATAGACCGATAAAATAAGTAGCAAAAGGTACTAGACTCGATTCATTGGACTAAATATACTTCATGGCGTTGCCCCAGCATGGCCTCAGTCTAATGGCTGAAACAATTACAAGATAAAAGATAAGCAATTTCACTCTCAAAGATTGCAGCGATGAAAGTGAAGCAAAGTCTTTTGCGTGACACGAAATATAAACATGCAACAATATTTAATTTAAGTGAATTTTTTTCTTTACTTTGGCGCGGGAGGCAAACGATGAATTATTGCAACGCTTTGTGGAGGAGAAAATAACAGCAGCAGCAGCAGCAGTAGTAGTAGTAGTTGCTGCTGCAGTTGTAGAAGTAGTGAGATGCTGTTGTAGCTGTTGTTGGTGGTGGCGGTCATTGTTGAACTGGTAGTTTATTATTCTCCTCGTTGTCTTATAGCCTCAAATCAGTATTGAACCAGATACAAATGCCAGAGATCGACTGACAAGCCACTATGTATGATGAACCATTGCGGCAAATATACCCTGCTTCTTTCTCTGCCTAGTTAAGATTACTCCATACGATGTGCCTCACAACACTGTATTGTATGAGCAGCAGTTAAATTATCGTGGTCAGCGGTGCTCTACCTAATATGTCCGGAATTATATATGACGTAACACAAGGCGGTGCTGTTAATCCCGCTGTAAATCTTTAGCATCGTATTAGATGAAGAGACAGACGCGTTGAAAATATGAGTGATGCTCAGATTCACTACAGATGACAGCTATTTCTGTTGATGAATCATTCTGCACAGACATCCGCAGACTCTCGATTACGTACCCAGGCGTTCATGAGAACCTTCTTTACAAGAAACCCAGCGGTGATGTTAATCCTCTGGAAATAAATTTATCTTAAGTAGGTTAGAATTGCTAAACATTTTTGCCTCCTAGTAATAAGTGACCTCAACTAATATGAATGTCTACAAGAACACACACACACACACACACACACACACACACACACATCTTTCTCTGTATATATCTATCTGTCTGTCTATATACATATACATATAAACGCACACACACACACACACACACACACACACACACACACATATATATATATATATATATATATACACACACACATAAGCACATACATATATATATATGTGTGTGTGTGTATAGATATACATATTCATATATATGTATATGTGTGTATATATGTATATATAAATACATCTGTTTGTAGTTTACACACTCGTCTTCGTCTTTTGCTTTGCTTTTTTTTTGTAAATTCCAACTGTATATACATATATGTATATATATGCATATATATATGTGTGTATATATACATTTATATATATCGCAATAATTTGAAGATGAAATACCTCGAACAGAATGAATCTCATAAGGTCATCGTCAATGCCGATCATTTAGTTAACGAATCTTATAAGTAAGACAGAAAAACAGAGAACGACACATCTGCAGGAAAAGAGACTCCTTTGACATAATCCGCCAAGACGAAGAGGTTTCCAGAACGGTGAAGATGCTGAAGAAAGGAAACTGACAGCAAGGTTCTGGATCCACTCCTAACGCGCGACACCTTGGGCATTAGGAGTGGGTCCGGAACCTTGCTGTTCGACTAAAATTCTCCAAGACGCTCCCCCAACATGGCCGCAGTCTAATGAGTAAAACAAGTAGTTCGCGAAACAAGTAGTACACACACACACACACACACACATACATAAATACACAAACACACAATCTTACACATCCACATACATGTGTGCGTTTGTATGTGTATGTATTTATTTGCAAACACATAGATAACTCCGAGGATGTAAACGCATACACACGCACGCGCGCACACGATCGCACACATCCACATAAAGACAAACACGCACACATATAGGTAAGGAGTAGATGGCTGTGACCTTGCGAGAAGATGGAGAATTGTTGAGGGTGGGGAAATTAATACATCATCGGGTGCACAACAAACACATCAAAACTATCGGCATCATATAATATATACCCTGATACCCGTGAAACATCGCTGATCAAAAGATTTCCTTGACGCCATCATTATATTACGAAGTAGACTGAAGTTTATTGAGAGAAAGACAGACAGGGGAGAGAAACAGCAAGATAGATAGATAGAGAGAGAGAGAGAGAGAAAGAGAAACAGTGACAGGGAGAGAAAGTGAAATATGAATGTTTGGGTGTCTTTACAAATACACGCACTAATTAACACGGACACAGACATACCAGTACATGTACGACAATATACATATACACATACGAAAACACGCGACAATACACACACACACACACACACACACACACACATGAATATATATATATATATTTATATATTATATATATATATATATTTATATATTATATATATATATATATATATATATATATATATATAGCACACAAATATTTATATCGCCATTCTCCAGAGTTGCGTAGTTCTTTTTCTTAAACTGATATGTGCATTGAAATGTATTCTGATTTACGACTCGAGTATATTCTTTTATGTATGTATGTATGTATGTATCTATCTATCTATTCATCTCCGTCTGTCTGTCTATCTTTATATCTACCTATGATTTATCTATCTCTCTCTTTATTTCTACTTCTCTGTGTGTGTATTAGTGTTTGTTTGTTTGTTTGTTTGCGTGTGTGTGTGTGTGTAAATCAATTCGGTCATATTTCGACGCTTTCCTTATATCATTGGTTTCTACACAAGGGTGGACAAAAACGGTATTATTCTCACAGGACACAGCGTGTAGTTCCGCTGATGAAGGCATCACGTGTCCATTCATTTCAATGAATGTCTGGCTGGTTAGAAAGAGAGATGTATCCAAACAAACTATATAATACACAAATATATACGATTAAAACAATGAAAGAGACAACAGTTTTTTTTCTTTTTCGTAATCTCACTGATTCTATAAAAAAGGTTTTGTCATTTAGTATTACGACTGATCATACTGTTTTAAAAATTCATTTCAATTATATCTCGTTCCTCACTTGACAAATTCAAGGAATTATTTGAATAGGTGATATTCCGACCCATGCATGCATGGAAGTCTTACTCTTTTGCAGAACCGCTGAGTTACGGGGACGAAAATACGTCGACACCACTTTTCAAGTGGTGGTGAGAGACAAAAACAGGCACACATAATTACACACACACACACTACTATGAATCCCTAGCTCCAGCCTTAGCTGTGAACTTGGACTCTAACCGATGACCAGTTATAGCACTTACACAGCGTACCTATTTGTTTAGATCACCATACATATGCAGAATTAAAAGAAATACGAGAAGAAAAGTAGACGGACTGACAGACACATAGATAGATAGAGGGACAGACAGATAGACAGACAGACAGGAAGATAGATAAATAGACAGACAGACAGACAGACAGATAGATAATAGATAGGAAGGCGGACAGTGATACATTTAGATGGAAGTTTCTAGTACGGTAAATATCTAGACCTCATTAAGGTCCGTACTTTTCTGTTCTCTCCAGAAGGATTCAGTCCTCTGGAGAAATGGTAAATGTCTTCGGATCAACGGTTCTGTGAGTGATGTATTAACGTAAAGTTAGTGTTGTTAATGAGGGGAAAAATATAGCCGCAAAAACAGTGGAGTGTGTCGCTATGTATGATATATATATATATATATATATATATATATATATATATAATCTTTTTCATTTTTCTATGCCATATATGCATATATATGTATGAATATATGTATATATATATATATGTGTGTGTGTACGCGCGTTCATGTGTGTGTACATGTATAAGAATATATATGCGTGAGCATGTATTTGCCTGCGTGTACTTTGTGCATTAATGTCTACATTATTCGACATAACCTTTCTTTTATTTGAGCGGTAAGATGTAATTCCAGAGAGATTCAGTTTCCATTTTTAGCGGCTCGAACCTCCTCTGAGACTCCTACTTTACTCGTCTCATAGACACTATATGAGTCGTTGGAAACTTTTATGTGACTAAAGGAGTCAAAGTGAAGCGACATGTAAGCGATACATGCATCTTTCTCATTAATTGATGTCCAGATCAAAAATGCAAAGTCTGAAGATAAAAGTAGTCGTGTCCTTTTATTTCTAGACAGAATAAATGGGAAATACCACTTACTGACCAAAGGTTAAAATATTACAAACTTTGTGAGACGGTGATTAGATCGATCCCCGTAAGCAACTGGTACTTAATTTATCGAGCCCGAAAGGCAAATTCGACCTCGGCAGAATTTGAACTCAGAACGTAAAGACAGACGAAATACTGTTAAGCATTTTGCCCGGCGTGTTAATGTTTCTGCCAGCTCGCCGCCTTAGAGCAAACGCAAATTGCGACAATAATAAAGACTACTTGATTCCTTGTTAAATGGTAACAAATGGCAACTGCAGTGGGTCCTGCTTCCGGATTCCTGGCAATTATTGTTGTAGTCATTGTCGTTGTCCTTCCAGTCGCTTAACCCCAGCTCATCAAACTCCAGTTGAACCATGTCCGAGGACATTCGACTCCTCAAGTTTCAGTTACTTCTCTTTTCAAGCATAACATATCTAGAAACACACGGTGTAACGTGTTTTCTCTATTTCAAACATGACTAGCGGGTAATTTTCAAAATATTTGACTGCACTTTCTAACAAGTCCAGCGACCACTCACAAGGCAGCTCGTAGCTTTGTTGGTGGATGTAAACCAAGATGGAGAAAATAACGACAACGCTAGATTCATTGTTTGCATACAGCGTCCCCTAATATCTTAAATCATAATTAAAAACAGTTTTTTAAAATCCCTAGTAACGTCACGAAGTACAATTCCCAGGCGTACCATGGCAATCTGGGTAGTCTGAAAAAATCTTCACCAGAAGCATGTTTTTATATTTTTTTTAGATTATTTTTAGTATGTCACGTGCTTCTCATTTTTTTCTTTTGTTTGCTTTCTTGTGGTGGTGGTGGTGGTGGTGGTGGCGGCGGGTTGGGTTGTTAGAGAAAACTACACAGACATGGTACATACTCACATGTATGCAGGTACGCACATCAACATGCATACACACACTCGAATTCACACATGCACACGTATTTGGTCTGCCGATTTGTTTGTCAGTCTGTCTCTTTTTTGCATACATATACATACATACATATACATACATATATATATATATATCAATATACACATACATACATACATTCATATATATATATATATATATATATATATATATATATATATATATATATATATATATATATGAATGTATGTATTTTTGTACGTGTGTATGTGAATATGTATGAATATATGTGTGTATACGTAGTTTCGCAAAACTCCGAGTCCGACCACAAAATAATACCATCGCTGCAATTAATATTTGCATTATATTGAATTCATTATTTTTCTTGTTTGCAAACGTGCACTGAACAATTCAGACACACACGGACACACACACATCAAACATGCAGTAGACAAATCGCGATGCACACACAAAATATAAATTCACAAACATACACGCACACAGAAGCACATACACACACATAATACGCACTCGCAAATATACACAGAACGGCATAGATAGACGCATGCGTACACTGTGTTACGCTTCTTTGCTGAGCGTTCCTTCGTTTTGCTGTTACATTCAGTTTATCGGTTCGTATTGCTAACGTCGTCGTTACGATCAAGGTCCACGTTCTGTGGTGGTTACTGAATTCATTTGCATCATCGTCATCATCATCATCGTCATCATCATCATCGTCGTCGTCGTTATCATCATCATCAACGACAAATATTTTTGCTTCTTCTTTTTCATTATCACATGTTTTTCTCTCCTTCTTCTCTCCTCTTTCATTCTTTCTTTTCCTTTTCATTCTTTTCGGCCACTTTTTCTTCTCCATCTCCTGGTTACAATTCTTTTACTTACAACTTGCGTGACGTCTGCATCGTTCTTTCGTTCTTGTAATTCTTGTGATTGTTGGTGTTTTTTACTTCCATTTTCATCATTCAATCATTCTTTTATCTAAAGTGACATATATATATATATATATATATATATATGTATATATATATATGTGTGCCTGCATATATTTGCCCATTTATTTAGTTATTTATGTCTGTATTACATATTTTTACTTTTCTTTCGTATATTTTTTCCCCAGTAGACCATCTTTAAATTTCTTTTGAAGTCACAGTTTTTTTAAGGTTTATATATATGCACACAAAAATGTGTATGTGTGTGTTAATGCGTACGTGCGTGTATATGTACGTATATATATATATACATACACGAATAAATACGCACATATATACAGACACACATGTATATTCCTATATAGATAGATAGATTTATATATATGTATATGCATGTATATATATATATATATATATATATATATATATATATATATATATATATAAATAAATATGTGAGTATATAAACACAAGAATATAGATTTTTCTATATATGTTTATACATATAGACATATTTACATATATGTATGCACACACATATACATATATATGCATATATACACATATATATGCACAGATATATATAGATATTTTTTCAAATACCTATGCATATATACATACACGCACAAACACTCAAATGCGCACAACCACACACAGACCTATATACATATGTCAATACGCACCACACCCCTACCCCCATAGGTATTCCTATCAGGCATAAAAGCTAAACAAATAACAACAAACCAACTATATTCGATAATGAAATTTTGCAATGGAAATGAAGAAGACGTCTCCATTGAACGACCCAGACCTGAAACAGTTTAATTACTTCGCTTTAATCTTCCGTATTTTCTTAATTTGATTGAGAAATATAGAAATACGGTTTGTTATTGCCGATGATATCTTGGAAATATTAGCCCTTGTACCACCATGCACGCCTTGTCACAGTAATGCTCTGTTTGTGGTGTGTGCGTTTATATTTGTATATGAAACGCACGTACATATACACGCACATGCGCATATGCACATACACACACATATATAATGTTTCTAATGATGACGAAGGCGAAGTCGACGACGATGACGACAATGACTTCGGTGATGATGATGAAGAGAGAATGACGATGATGAGGATGATGATGAAGATGGTGATGCTGGTGAAAATGATGTTGCTATCGACGACAACGACGATGATGATGAGGAGGAGGAGGAGCAAGAGAAGGAAGAGTAGGAGAAGGGGGAGGAAACTTTTAGAAATCTTCACTTTCCTATTAGTCGATTACATCAACCCCAGTGCGTAACTGGTACTTATTTTATCGACTCGAAAGGGTGAAAGGAAAAATTGACCTTGGCGGAATTTGAACTCAGAACGTAGTGACAGACGAAACACCGTTAAGCATTCCGTCCGGCGTGCTGACGATTCTGCTTTGATGAAGAAGAAAATAATAACAACAACAACAATGTGATTTCACAGATCTTATATTATCTAATAATTCCTCCCAACTTAATCCATTAATGTATTCCAGCTTGTGTAACGAGTTGTACATTTACTTTCTTTTGAAATATTCATGTGTTGTGTTCACACCGATCTTTTCCTCTTTCTGCTTTATTATTTTTTTTGTCTTCTTTCCCATTGTCGTTCCCTTGCGATATATATATATGTATATATATATATATATGTATGTGTATGTATATATATATATATATATATATATATATATATATATGAATATATATAGAGAGATATGCGTATGTGTGAGTGATTATGTTTGTGACTTTGAGGAAGTAATTATTTGGCTTTTTATATAACCAATAATAATTTGACAATTGTGTCTTTTTCTTAAAACGTTTCCTTTTTTTGAAGCATATTACTCTCTTAATTTATATTTTTCTACATTTTTTTCATTTATGTAATAGTTTGTTTTTTTTACCAAATTCCCAGGATTTTTGTTTTTACATTGTTAATATTAATCGTTATTACAATTATTAAAGCTGCTGTATAAGCATAAGGTTAGTAGTGTTGCTGTTGTATCCATCTCCATTCTTTTGTCATCATCTTTCTCGTCATTTCCTATTTTTTCATTTCCTCCGCATTTTCTTTTTTCCTCACAATCTTTTTCTTTCTCCATCGCATTTTATATAATTTTCTTTTGCCTGTTTTTATCTTTCAACATATTCCTTCATCTATTCAATTTTTCTATGCTTTCTTCGCTTTCTTTTTTATCATTTTAGATTCAATATATCTGAATACGATACGGTTATGCTCGAATAAAAACAGCGTTTCACTTTAGGTCTGGCTCTCCAGGGCTTATTTGAGGTTCAAAAACAGCAATGGCCGGAGTCTAATGACTGAAATTAGAAAAAAGATAAAAGATGAAGATATATGTGTAAAACTTGCTCATCAACGAAATCGTAATTGATACACCTATTCTTACCATCACGTGCACGCACGAAACGCACTTTCACATACAGACACGCACACACACCATGCATGCATATATACATACATGCACACACACACACACACACACACACGCACACACACGCAAAGACATGTAAAAGCTGCAAAACACAAAAGTCAGAAATATCATTGCAGAACATAAACACACATACATATACACACATATAAACACACATGCACACACACATATACATGTAAATGTACTCATAGACATAAAACATAAAAAAACACATGCACACACATATTAACGCTCACACACATAAATACACAACAGACACGTGCAGGCAAATGCATATACACATTCATAAACACGTGAACACACGTATACATACACACGCACATATGAACAACACAAGTCAAAACACACGCACACATATATACACTCATACACACACATGAATACAAATACACACGCATGCTCACACTTTAAAGAAATTCTGACTTGCAGAAAATGTCTCTAATTGATCTTTGGTAGAGTTTAGTTGGTTCCAATGTAACAACAACGTCTCGCAACTGCCACCCCATTCCAATATCCTTCCAACCCCATTCTCCAAGGGTCTTGGGGCTACTTTCAGAGTGATGGGGCCTGGAACCATGCCAAACTGGTGTCGTTACCGATGAGTCTAACCAGTTTTCAGCTGATCATCAGGGGATGTGTTATTTTGACTGTTCAGTTGTGTTATGTGGATATGTGGGTGTATGCCTATGTTTATGTGTGTGTGTGAGAGAGAGTTTATATGTATATGTACGTGTATTGTATGAATTTATGCATGCATAGGTGAGTATAGAGATACGTTTATGCCTATATATAGATGTGTGTTTACATGGGTATACATATATATATATGCACGTATACGTGTGTATTTATGTATGTATGCATATGATATACACTCGCACGAATTTACACATATATATATTATATATATATATATTATATATATATGTGTACACCTATATATATATATATATATATATATATATATATATATATATATATATATGTATATATATATATATATGTAAAGAGGGAGAGAGAAGGAGAGTGATCGATGGCTAGTTACCAATACCATGCATGTATACGTGCGCGTGAATAATAGTATATGAGTATAATTGTGTGTATATATACATATATGCACGCATGTATATGTATATTTGTATATACATATATATATATATATATGTGTGTGTGTGTGTGCGTTAAACCCAAGGAGGGTCATTGCGCTACTAATAGCAACACACGCATTGGTTTAATATCGCTTCGTTATTAGTGAATAATAATCGCGAAACTTTTTTCCTACCTCCTGGTTATTTATATATATATATGTGTGTGTTTTGTGTAAGAATGTACACACACGCACACATACATTTGTACATAATCCGAGTTTATACGTGAATGTTTATACCTATATATGTACATTAATATGATACTTTTTTGAACAATAGGTAATATATTATTTTCGATGAATGAGTATTAATCTCATCCATTAGTGTCTTCTGATCGTATTAATGATGGGATCACTTTTCAAGCAGCTTCCTAATGCAGTCAATGAGACATCCATCTTTCGACGTTTCCGTATTCTTTGGAATATTTCTTCACCAGAGCAAATTTTAACTGGCATTGACGTTGAGATACGTTAGAACATTAATTTTTTTCTTAATGTTGTTTTTGAACCAAAGAAATAACGATTTGGAATCTCATGACTTTGCAGTTAGTGACAGCTTCTAAACACGTAAGATAAGAAATTAATAATTTAACTTTAAACTAATTATAATCCGATATTTCTAGTGATCATAGACTTTTTCAAAGGGTGGCGACAAGAGAAAACCGCGTCACTCTTACAGGTGTGTATGTACATGTGTGTGTGTATAAAGAGAAAGAGAGAGAGAGAGATCTGTATACGTTTATGCATGTATACACACACTAACATACAAATACATGCATATTATACGTACGTACACACACACACTTCCTCATGGTACTTTCAGAATAACAAGTTCTGATAGACGCCCAAAGTAAGAGCATGTCTTTGATGCAAGCCTAAGGAAGTCTCTCTCAAATACCGAAAACAGCAAATATTACGTAATTTTTCTTTTAGAATTTTCGTGTGTATATATATATGTGTGTGTGTGTGTGTGTGTGTGTGTGTGTATATGCCCAGACATGCTATATTTTTTTGTAGAAGACTGAACACGAGCGACACCTTTTTGACGGAGTAACTCCTTTACAACTATCATGCAATATCAAGACAAAGCGACACACACACAGAGAATGCATAACATATTATAGAATACGATGAACTGGAGCGATGTCCTTAAAGCTACACCATTCCAATACATTTCGGTGTTTGTGAAAATTTGCAGACAACGTTTTGCCTAATTTATTGAGGAATTTCCAACAACAGGCTGCCTAACATGGTTTATCCCACTTACCAACCGAACAACATGTTATTAACATAAAATGCTAAACTTTATAAACATCATCTTATATGTATTTTATACACGATATGGAAGATACCACGCAGATACATGACAATATCATGAATACTGTGTATCACAATAAAATAGATAAATGCAAGAGCTTTTTCCTAACGCTTTGTAAATACGCTCACTTTATCATCTCATGACTGTTCCATACTTCAATCGTTTGAATGATCGGTTACGTGAAACTCAGTTAGGCTTCCAGCTTCTAATGTAATGAGACATTCTACTTTTAAGTATTAATTATATTTTTCTACTTAGTAAAGATACGCCTGTAAATCCCTACACATACATACATACATACATACATACATACATATATGCATGTATATATATACATGCATATATATATATGTATATATATATTTCTATACACACACATACATATATATATATATATACATATATACACACACACACGTATACACAATATAATATATGCACGTGTTTGTATGTGTGAGTTGAACAAAATATCATCAGTTAGCTATCAGAGTATGAATCTCCAGATAATGATCTACTGTATACATGCTGTAAAACAATTTTGGTGTGTATATGTAGATATGAATGTATGCACATATATATGCGCGCGCGTTTAAATATAGACATATAAAATGTGTGTCTATGTAACAATATATATATACTTCTTTCTATTTATATGGATACGAAAACATATATACATATATACACATACATATTTGCATATATAGTTGCATATATACAACATACACACACACACACACACACACACACACACACATACAAATATATATACACATTGTTTTATGACATGTATAAAATAAGATCATTATCAGGAGTTTGTTACTCTGATCATAAAAGGTTCAAATAATTACCATAAGTTCTGTCTGATATAACTAGCATGCTTCACTCAATTAACTCCCCCTAGCCCTTTTACTCCCATGTGACCTTCAAATTTCCACCATTTTTCTTATCTCCTATTTCATTATATCACCATTTTCATTTCGTTATTATCAATTATTATTATTATCAGTTTATTATTATTATTATTAGTATTATTATTGTTGTTGTTGTTGTGTTGTTGTTATTGATATTGCTGGCATTGATATAATTGTCAGTGTTACTGGGAAACGGTTACCGTTTTCATTTATTTCATTCATTCTGAAGCTGACAATGGAGTTGTAATTTACTGTTATCACCATCATACTTACCATCCTCCTCACTGTTGTCATTAACACTACCACCTCCACCACTACCACCTCCACCACTACCACCTCCACCACCGTCGTCGTCGTCGTCGTGATCGCTGTCGCCTTCCTCGTGGAATTTACTTGTTGTTGTTGTTGATGTTGTAAAGGAAAATATTATGAGGATCGATTGTATCGACTAAGCATCTCTCCTCAAACTTTCTGGCCTCATCCCTAAATTAAATCCTCTTGCTATTCATTGCTCCTTTAAGGTATCCAGAATCTTTAGCAAACGGAGCAAAATCGTTAGCGACATTTCGTCCGTCTTTACTTTCTGAGTCCGAAGTTGACTTTCCATCTCTTTTGCCGGTCGATAAAATATGTACCAGCTGAACACTAGGGTCAAGGCAAATCGCCTTCCCCCACCTCCCCAAACTAACTGACCTTTTGCCAAAATTTGAAGCCAGTATTTATTATTCCTTGACTCTGAAAAGGAAAGATAGAAAAGGCCACCAAACTTGCTTAAAAGCGAAAAGTTACGCTGTGTAATGTCTTGTTATGCCGTGCTGTATACCCCTAAAACGACTTGATGGCCACGGCTGGAAGGCCGTTCTTCATAAAGTCTGCTAGATCCTGCCTGACTTGGTTCTAAACAACAACTACAACAAAACCAAGATCGTCAAAAGCACTAAATCCATTTACAAGATTAGACATCCTCAATAGCGACGCTATCAGCAGCATTTGAAGGATGACCATTCCGCCATATCTGCCGCCGACACCACTACCAACAACAACAACAACAGCGCCAGCAGCGCCACCCTCGGCATCAATATTATCAGCAGCTGCATCAGCGTCACTACCACCGTCACTACAACCGCCACCAACACCATCATCATCATCATAAGCATTATCATCATATTCATTATCTTCATCAGTTGATTAACCTTGTGTGTTTGTTTGTGTGTGTGTGTGTGTGTGTGTGTGTGTGTGTGTGTGTGTGTAAAGGTCACCGAGAACGAAAACAGAAATAAGACACTGGGCGATCACTTCTAGTTGTGGGGGGAGGGGTTTGGTGGCGTTGGTGTTGGTGAAAGGTTTTGATGGTCAGGGTCATTGTCGTGGCGGCGGTGGTGGTGGTATTGGTTGTAGATGAGGTAGTGTTAAGCGATACTAGTGATGGTGGTGGTAAGGTGGTGGTGGCAGCCGTACGGTGCATATTGTTGCTCTTGTCTCTACATGTATTTTCTTGTAGTTATTACTTTAGCAATTGTCATTTTGGTCCTTTTTATTGTTGTTGTTGTTAGTGGTGGTGTGTCTGTTGTTGTTATTATCATTGTCGTCATTGTTTTTATTATTATTATTATTATTGTTTAGATGTTATTATAAGCCGAAGCAATGGCATTTCTTGTTGTTTGTGTTGAGGCGGCGAGCTGGCCGAATCGTTACAGCGCCGGGCAAAATGCTAAGCGGCATTTCAACCATCTTTAGTTCTGAGCTCAAATTCCGCCGAGGTAGACTTTGCCTTTTTTTTTTTTTTTTCGAGGTCAATAAATTAAGTACCAGTTGCGTACTGGAATCGACGAGCCCCCACCCCTACAATTTCAGGCCTTGTGTCTATAATAGAAGGAAGTGCTGCCATGTAGCAAGTTTGTTGAAAGGTGGGTGAATGTTGGAAGAATGGTGAATGTGAAAGGATCAATTCTGAGCGTGCACCTGTAAAAAAAAAACTCTTGCCGTGTTCTTCAGGCACCCCTGTCAGCAGTTCCAAGAAGCCTGGATTTGTATAATAGGGTTTTGTTCGAACGAACAAACCTCAACACATACTTTCTTTAGTCTGGTATTTATTCTATTGGTCTCTTATAACGAACTGCTAGTTTACTGGGACACAAACACAAATTCACAGACAGAGGACGGACTTCTTTCAGTTTTCACCGACTACATCCACTCACAATGTTTAGCCAATCTAGAGCTATTGTAGAAGACACTTGTCCAAGGTGCAACGCAGTGGGACTGAACCCATGACCATGTGCTTTGGAAGCAATTTTTTTACAATACAGTTGCACCTGCGCTTTCAGGTAATTTTTCTGTGGCTTTGCCTATCTGCTAAGTGAACTCTTTCAAAATAATACAATTATTAAGAATGATTTCCAACGTAAGACCAGGAATAGATTGTTGTTGTCAACGAACTTGTTTTATACTTGTAACCGTTCGGTTGTGGTTGGCACTTTATTTTATTGACAATGGAATGATGATGATGATGATGGACACAGTCGGCAAGAGGAGGACGAGGAGGGGGAAGGAGAAGAAGAAAAAAGGTGACGATGATGAGAAGAAGGCGGAGGATGTTGGGGAGTGATAACGATGAAGTAGAAAGAAGACACACACAAAGGTAATTTTATACGGCAGCGATGATTATGATGACAACGACGATGTCTATGATGTTTATGAGGAAGACGCTCACAATGATGGCGACGTTGATGATGATGATGATGATGATGATGATGATAACGACGTCTGAAATGATGATGATGATGATGATGATGTCGGTGACGTTGAAGAAGATTAAGAAGAAGAAGAATGAAAAGAATGACGAAAGCGAAAACAGCGTCCGCCACCAGCAACAACAGCAACAATAACAACGATTCATCCGGCGGAAATTTATGCATCGAATTTTTTATTTATGTATTTATTTTGTTAATGCTGTAAATTATGGAATTATCTGGAACTTTCAAGTGAAGCCTGGCCTTCGTTCGAACACGCTTAGCAATTCTCCATAAATCAAAACGAGGAACACGACCTATCGTCACCTACTGAATATATAGGTTGGCCTCTTGCCAGCTAATTAGGGTTCGGGTTAGAGTCGGGGTAGCGGTCATACAAGGACCATTTTTTATTTCCGGTTGCGTTTTTTTTTATAACACACACATTCGCACACACACGCACATACGCACACAGACACACACAAACAAACAAACACACATGCAATTGCGGGGATTAAATACGTGAATACATTCGCACGTTCAAACATGCATGCTTTCATTCATACATATATATTAACACGCATAAACCTACACTCACATACATAGGCACACATACATATATAGAAACACATGCATACACACACATAGATATCGACCCCGAAAGGCAAAGTAGACCTCGGCGGAATTTGAACTCAGAGCGTAGAGACAAATAAAATGTCGTTAAGCCTTATTTCTCGGCGCGTTGACAATTATGCCAGCTCGCTGCCTTCAGCAAAAAGTTAATTGAATTGTATTGTTGTGTGATTAACAAGTTCGCCTCCAACCTCGTGTTCACAGGTTCAATCCCCTTGCGCTGCTCCTTGGGCAACTATCTCCTTCTATGGGCACAAGTGAATCGGCTTGATAAAAACTACGTTGTATATATAGATATGTATATTTTTCTCTTTTACTATTTTAGTCATTTGACTGCAGCCATGCTGGGGCAGCGCCTAGAAGAATTTTTTTAGTCAAGTGAATCGACTCTACCACTTATTTTATTTTTAAGCTTGATGCTTATTCTATCGGTCTATTTTGCCGAACCGCTACACGTACATACATACATATATATATTTGTTGTTTATACACCTGTCTTCGTCTTTTGTTTTTCTGTAAATTTAAACTATATATATATATATATATATACACGCACACACATACATTCATACATACATATACATACATACATACGCACGGCAAATGAATTCCTTATCAGGCTTTATGAAAATGTAATTGTTTGTATATTGATAACTCACCCTCAAAATCGTTGTTTGTTTATAAACGTTTTTCTTTATATATTTGCTTTGATATTCTATGTTGGTGGTGGTGGCTTGTTTCAATCGATTTTTCTAGAGTCAACTAAACGATCACAGTAACTAGATCCTATTTAAAACTATTTTCTCCCCTCTCTTCATATCTTTCTTCTCCCTACTTCTCGCGCTATCTCTCTATCTCTTTATCGTCTTAACATTAACAGTATAATAGTTTCTCCCCGTCCCACATCCTACATTTTTTTATCTGCTTTTCCCAATTAAAATATCACCCCCGTTCTTTACTGATCTCTAATTTGTTATACGGGAACAATTTTTTTATAATTTTATTACCATATTTATTTCTTTGTTTCTTCGTTTATTTCGTTTTAATTTAGTGTAGCGGTAACAGTCGATTATTTGTTTCAACTGGTATTCTCTAATCTCTACAGTCGACAGTTGATAATCTTTTCGCTGTTGATTTTTTTGTTACGCTTTATGATCTTGATGACGCCATTTCGAATTATTCTTTCTTTCATCGAAGCAATTTGCATGATTCTTTATAGATTATGTTTTATATTTTTCTTCCATTGCAATAATCATGCATGGCTTTACATTAATTCCATTTTGTATTTTTCTTTTGTATCATTATTTTATTTCTGTGCAGTAATCTTAGTGTTGTTATTGTTAACTGCGGCGATGATGATGATAATTGACATGTTTGCCTTGCAACAGCAGCTCCCGCTTATTTTTGTGTTTTTCTGTTGTTACTTTTTCTCTTTCTTTTAATATTAAACAATTGTTGAGATTTGTAGCTATTCGCGGGTAGCGTTAATTGATAACGAAGAATGCTAGTTGATAAGGACCAAATAGCGTCTAAAAGACCTTTGTTCTCCATATATTATATGCCTGATTTTACCAGATTTTTTTCTCTTGTACTTTTTGCTTCTTCTTAAGTTCCGCTAAGCTGCTTCGGATTTAGAGTTGATCAACAATTAATAATTGTTGATAGAGCAATGAAAGCTAATCTTTATATGGTTGGTCGATCGACTTGCTAGGAATAGCAACCAAAATCTCTATTAAATCATAACCTGCCGCAGTAAACGTGGGAAATCCGATGTCCATTTTATGGTACGGTGTCAGTCATAAACATGCACCCAATGAAAATGGGTCGAAAGGATATTGCGAGAAATTATAAATTCCACCAAATTAAAGCACAATCGATTAGAATTATTGTGTGGGACCACAAGACAAAAATATTTGCTCTGTTGTGAAAATCTGCTGTCTTCAAGACACCAATATTTTCAACAAAATGCAAGAGAATAAAAATATCTATGGACCATTGATGAGAAGTTTGCAAACCCAGTGCCCAAAAGTACGTGCGGCCATTCGGCTTCCCTCTGCACCGTTCGAGCGGAATTCGAACGTAAGTGCGTCCGTTCGGGATTCCTCTGCACGGTTCAAGCGGAATTCGAACGTACGTGCGACGTTTCGGACTCCTGCACCGTTCTGGCGGAATTCGAACGTACGTGCGTCCGTTTCGCTTCCCTCTGAACCTTTCGAGCGGAATTCAAACGTACGTGCGTCCATTCGGCTTCCCTCTGCACGTTCGAGCGGAATTCAAAGGTAGGTGCGTCCGTTCGGGATTCCTCTGCACCGTTCGAATGGAATTCGAACGTACGTGCATACGTTCGGCCTCCCACTGCACCGTTCAAGCGGAATTCAGACGTACGTGCGTTCGTTTGGCCTCCCTCTGCAACATTCGCGTGGAATTCGAACATACGTGAGTCCGTTCGGCCTCCCTCTGCACCGTTCGAGCGGAATTCGAACGTACGTGCGTCAGTTCGGCCTCCCTCTGCAACGTTCGAGCGGAATTCCAGCGTACGTGCATCCGATCGGCCTCCCTCTGCACCGTTCGGGCGGAATTCGAACGTACGTGAGTCCGATCGGCTTCCCTCTGCACTGTTCGTGAGGAATTCGAACGTACGTGCGTCCGTTCGGCCTCCCTCTGCACCGTTAAAGCGGAATTCGAACGTACGTGCGTCCGTTCGGTATCCTCTGCACCGTTCGTGAGGAATTCGAACGTACGTGCGTCCGTTTAGCATTTCTCTGTTCCGTTCGAGCGGAATTCGAACGTTCGTGCGTCCGTTCGGCCCCTCTCTGCGCCGTTGTAGACAAATTCGAACGTACGTGAGTCCGTTCGGCCTCCCTCTGCACCGATGGAGCGGAATTCGAACGTACGTGCGTCCGTTCGGCCTCACTCTATACCGTTGGAGCGGAATTCGAACGTACGTGCGTCCCTTCGGCCTCCCTCTGCGCCGTCCCAGCGGAACTCGAACGTACGTGCGTCGGTTCGGCCTCTTTTTCAGCCGTTCGAGCGGAATTCGAACTTACGTGCGTCCGTTCGGCCTCCCTCTGCACCGTTCGAGAGTAATTCGAACTATGTGCGTCTGTTCGGCCTCCTCTGCACCATTCGAGCTGATTTCGAACGTGCGTGCAACCGTTCGGCCTCCCTTTTCACCGTTCGAGCGGAATTCGAACGTACGCGCGTCCGTTCTGCCTCCCTCTGCACCGTCCGAGCGAAATTCGAACGAACGTGCGTCCTTTCAGCCTCCCTCTGCACCGTTCGAGCTGTATTCGAACGTACGTGCGTCACTCGGCCTCCCTCTGCACAGTTCGAGCGGAATTCCAACGTACGTGCGTCCTTTCGGCCTCCTTGTGCACCGATCGGGCGGAATTCGAACGTACGCGCGTCCGTTCTGCCTCCCTCTGCACCGTCCGAGCGAAATTCGAACGTACGCGCGTCCGTTCTGCCTCGCTCTGCACCGTTCGAGAGGAATTCGAACGTACGTGCGTCGTTTCGGCCTCCTTCTGCACCGTTCGGGCGGAATTCGAACGTACGTGCGTCCGTTTGGCTTCCCTCTGCAACGTTCGACCAGAATTCGAACGTACGTGCGTCAGTTCGGCCTCCCTCTGCAACGTTCGAGCGGTATTCCAGCGTACGTGCATCCGATCGGCCTCCCTCTGCACCGTTCGGGCGGAATTCGAACGTACGTGAGTCCGTTCGGTCTCCCTCTGCACCGTTAGATCGGAATTCGAACGTACGTGCGTCCGTTCGGTATCCGTTGCACCGTTCGTGAGGAATTCGAACGTACGTGCGTCAATTTGGCTTCCCTCTGCACCGTTCGAGCGGAATTCTAAGGTACGTGCGTCGGTTCGGCCTCCCTCTGCAACGTTCGACCAGAATTCGAACGTACGTGCGTCAGTTCGGCCTCCCTCTGCAACGTTCGAGCTAAATTCCAGCGTACGTCCATCCGATCGGCCTCCCTCTGCACCGTTCGGGCTGAAATCGAACGTACGTGAGTCCGTTCGGCTTCCATCTGCACTGTTCGTGAGGAATTCGAACGTACGTGCGTCCGTTCGCCCTCCCTCTGCACCGTTAGAGCGGAATTCGAACGTACGTGCGTCCGTTCGGTATCCTCTGCACCGTTCGTGAGGAATTCGAACGTACGTGCGTCCGTTTAGCCTTTCTCTGTACCGTTCGGGTGGAATTCGAACGTACGTGCGACCCTAAGGTTTCATTCTGCACAGTTCAAGCGGAATTCGAACGTTCGTGCGACCGTCCGCCCCCCCCCCCACTGCGCCGTTCTAGCCAAATTCGAAAGTACGTGACTCCGTTCGGCCACCCTCTGCACCGTTGGAGCGGAATTCGAACGTACGTGCGTCCGTTCGGCCTCCCTCTACACCGTTGGAGCGGATTTCGAACGTACGTGCGTCCCGTCGGACTCCCTCTGCACCATTCATGAGTAATTCGAAAGTAAGTCCGTCCGTTCGGCATCCCTCTGCACCGTTCGAGCGGAATTCCAAAGTACGTGCGTCCGTTCGGCCTCCCTCTGCGCCGTCCGAGCGGAATTCGAACGTACGTGCGTCCGTTCGGCCTCCCTCTGCACCGTTATAGCGGAATTCGAACGTACGTGCGTCCGTTTAGCCTTTCTCTCTACCGTTCGGGTGGAATTCGAACGTACGTGCGACCCTAAGGTTTCATTCTGCATCGTTCAAGCGGAATTCGAACGTTCGTGCGTCCGTTCGGCCCCCCCACTGCGCCGTTCTAGCCAAATTCGAACGTACGTGCAACCCTAAGGTTTCATTCTGCACCGTTTAAGCGGAATTCGAACGTTCGTGCGTCCGTTCGGCCCCCCCACTGCGCCGTTCTAGCCAAATTCGAACGTACGTGACGCCGTTCGGCCTCCCTTTGCACCGTTGGAGCGGAATTCGAACGTACGTGCGTCCGTTCGGCCTCCCTCTACACCGTTGGAGCGGAATTCGAACGTACGTGCGTCCCTTCGGACGCACGTACGTTAGAATTCCGCTCGAAAGGCGCAGATGGAAGTCAGACAGACGCACGTACGTTCGAATTCAGCTCCAACAGTGCAGAAGGACCCTGAACGGACGGACGTACGTTCGGATTCCGCTCAAACGGTGCAGGGGAAGGTCGAACGGACGCACGTACGTTCGAGTCCCGCTCGGACGGCGCAGAGGAAGGTCTGACGGACGTACCTACGTTCGAGTTACGCTCGGACGGCGCAGAGGGAGGCCGATCGGACGCACGTACGTTGGAATTCCGCGCGAACAGCTGAAAAGGAGGCCGAACCGACGCACGTACGTTTGAATCTCGCTCGAAAGGCGCAGATGGAAGCCGAACAGACGCACGCACGTTCGAATTCCGCTCGAACAGTGCAGTAGGAGCCTGAACGGACGCACTTACGTTCGGATTCCGCTCGAACGGTGCAGAGGAAGGTCGAACGGACGCACGTACGTTCGAGTTCCGCTCGGACGGCGCAGAGGAAGGTCGGACGGACGTACCTACGTTCGAGTTCCGCTCGGACGGCGCAGAGGGAGGCCGAACGGACGCACGTACGTTGGAATTCCGCTCGAACGGTGAAGAGGGATGCCGAACGGACGGACTTACTTTCGAATTACTCATGAATGGTGCAGAGGGAGGCCGAAGGGACGCACGTACGTTCGAATTCCGCTCCAACGGTGCAAAGGGAGGCCGAACGGCGTCACGTACGTTCGAATTTGGCTAGAACGGCGCAGTGGGGGGCCGAACGGACGCACGAACGTTCGAATTCCGCTTGAACGGTGCAGAATGAAACCTTAGGGTCGCACGTACGTTCGAATTCCACCCGAACGGTAGAGAGAAAGGCTAAACGGACGCACGTACGTTCGAATTCCTCACGAACGGTGCAGAGGATACCGAACGGACGCACGTCCGTTCGAATTCCGCTATAACGGTGCAGAGGGAGGCCGAACGGACGCACGTACGTTCGAATTCCGCTCTAACGGTGCAGAGAGAGGTCGAACGGACGCACGTACGTTCGAATTCCTCACGAACAGTGCAGAGGGAGGCCGAACGGACTCACGTACGTTCGAATTCCGCCCGAACGGTGCAGAGGGAGCCCAATCGGATGCACGTACGCTGGAATTCCGCTCGAACGTTGCAGAGGGAGGCCGAACTGACGCACGTACGTTGGAATTCTGGTCGAACGTTGCAGAGGACCGAACGGACGCACGTACGTTAGAATTCCGCTCGAACGGTGCAGAGGGAAGCCAATCGGACGCACGTACGTTCGAATTTCGCCCGAACGGTGCAGAAGGAGGCCGAACCGACGCACGTACTTTCGAATTCCGCTCCAACGGTCTAGAGGGAGGCCGAACGGACTCACTTACGTTCGAATTTGACTAGAACGGTGCAGAGGGAGGCCGAACGGACGCACGAAAGTTCGAATCTCGCTCAAAAGGCGCAGATGGAAGCCGAACAGACGCACGTACGTTCGAAATCCGCTTGAACGGTGCAGAATGAAATCTTAGGGTCGCACGTACGTTCGAATTCCACCCGAACGGTAGAGAGAAATGCTAAACAGACGCACGTACGTTCGAATTCCTCACGAACGGTGCAGAGGATACCGAACGGACGCACGTACGTTCGAATTCCGCTATAACGGTGCAGAGGGAGGCCGAACGGACGCACGTACGTTCGAATTCCGCTCTAACGGTGCAGAGAGAGGTCGAACGGACGCACGTACGTTCGAATTCCGCTCGAACGGTGCAGAGGGATGCCGAACGGATGGACGTACTTTCGAATTACTCATGAATGTTGCAGAGGGAGGCCGAAGGGACGCACGTACGTTCGAATTCCGCTCTAGCGGTGCAGAGGGAGGCCGAACGGACGCACGTACGTTAGAATTCCGCTCGAAAGGCGCAGATGGAAGTCAGACAGACGCACGTACGTTCGAATTCAGCTCCAACAGTGCAGAAGGACCCTGAACGGAAATCGAACGTAGGTACGTCCGTCCGACCTTCCCCTGCGCCGTCCGAGCGAGACTCGAACGTACGTGCGTCCGTTCGGCCTCCATCTGCACCGTTCTGCCGGATTTCGAAAGTACGTGCGTCCGTTCGGTATCCTCTGCACCGTTAGAGCGGAATTCGAACGTACGTGCGTCCGTTCGGTATCCTCTGCACCGTTCGAGCGGAATGCGAACGTACGTGCGTCCGTTCGACCTCCCTCTGCACCGTTCGAGCGGAATCCGAACGTAAGTGCGTCCGTTCAGGCTCCCTCTGCACTGTTCGAGCGGAAGCCGCACGTACGTGCGTCTGTTCGGCTTCCATCTGCAACGTTCTAGCCAAATTCGAACGTAAGTGAGTCCGTTCGGCCTCCATCTAGACCGTTGGAGCGGAATTCGAACGTACGTGCGTCCGTTCGGCCTTCCTCTACACTGTGGGAGCGGAATTCGAACGTACGTGCGTCCCTTCGGCCTCCCTCTGCAACATTCATGAGTAATTCGAAAGTAAGTCCGTCCGTTCGGCATCCCTCTTCACCGTTCGAGCGGAATTCCAACGTACGTGCGTCCGTTCGGCATCCCTCTGCGCCGTCCGAGCGGAACTCGAACGTAGGTACGTCCGTCCGACCTTCCTCTGCGCCGTCCGAGCGGGACTCGAACGTACATGCGTCCGTTCGGTATCCTCTGCACCGTTAGAGCGGAATTCGGACGTACATGCGTCCGTTCGGTATCCTCTGCACCGTTCGTGAGGAATTCGAACGTACGTGCGTCCGTTCGACCTTCCTCTGCACCGTTCGAGCGGAATCCGAACGTAAGTGCGTCCGTTCAGGTTCCCTCTGCACTGTTCGAGCGGAATTCGAACGTACGTGCGTCTGTTCGGCCTCCATCTGCGCCTTTCGATCGAGATTCAAACGTACGTGCGTCGGTTCGGCCTCCTTTTCAGCCGTTCGAGCGGAATTCGAACCTACGTGCGTCCGTTCGGTCTCCCTCTGCACCGTTCGAGCGGAATTCCAAAGTACGTGCGTCCGATCGGCCTCCCTCTGCGCCGTCCGAGCGGAACTCGAACGTAGGTACGTCCGTCCGACGTTCCTCTGCGCCGTCCGAGCGGGACTCGAACGTACGTGCGTCCGTTCGACCTTCCTCTGCACCGTTTGAGCGGAATCCGAACATACGTCCGTCCGTTCAGGGTCCTTGTGCACTGTTGGAGCGGAATTCTAACGTACGTGCGTCCGTTCGGCCTCCCTCTGCACCATTCGAGCGGAATTCGAACGTACGTGCGTCCCTTCGGCCTCCCTCTGCAACATTCAAGAGTAATTCGAAAGTACGTCCGTCCGTTCGGCATCCCTCTGCACCGTTCGAGCGGAATTCCAACGTACGTGCGTCCGATCGGCCTCCCTCTGCGCCGTCCGAGCGGAGCTCGAACGTAGGTACGTCCGTCCGAGTTTCCTCTGCGCCGTCCGAGCGGGACTCGAACGTACGTGCGTCCGTTCGGCCTCCATCTGCACCGTTCTGCCGGATTTCGAACGTACGTGTGTCCGTTCGGCCTCCCTCTGCACCGTTAGAGCGGAATTCGAACGTACGTGCGTCCGCTCGGTATCCTCTGCACCGTTCTGCCGGATTTCGAACGTACGTGCGTCTGTTCGGCCTCCCTCTGCAACATTCATGAGTAATTCGAAAGTACGTCCGTCCGTTCGGCATCCCTCTGCACCGTTCGAGCGGAATTCCAACGTACGTGCGTCCGTTCGACCTTCCTCTGCACCGTTTGAGTGGAATCCGAACGTACGTCCGTCCGTTCAGGGTCCTTCTGCACTGTTGGAGCTGAATTCGAACGTACGTGCGTCTGTTCGACTTCCATCTGCGTCTTTCGAGCGGAATTCGAACGTTCGTGCGTCCGTTCGGCCCCCCACTGCGCCGTTCTAGCTAAATTCGAACGTTCGTGCGTCCGTTCGGCCCCCCACTGCGCCGTTCTAGCCAAATTCGAACGTAAGTGAGTCCGTTCGGCCTCTCTCTAGACCGTTGGAGCGGAATTCAAACGTACGTGCGTCCGTTCGGCCTCTCTCTACACTGTGGGAGCGGAATTCGAACGTACGTGCGTCTTTTCGGTTTCCCTCTGCAACATTCATGAGTAATTCGAAAGTACGTCCGTCCGTTCGGCATCCCTCTGCACCGTTCGAGCGGAATTCGAACGTACGTGCGTCCGTTCGACCTCTCTCTGCACCGTCCGAGCGGAAATCGAACGTAGGTACGTCCGTCCGACCTTACTCTGCGCCGTCCGAGCGAGACTCGAACGTACGTGCGTCCGTTCGGCCTCCATCTGCACCGTTCTGCCGGATTTCGAACGTACGTGCGTCCGTTCGGCCTCCCTCTGCACCGTTAGAGCGGAATTCGAACGTACGTGCGTCCGTTCGGCCTCCCTCTGCACCGTTATAGCGGAATTCGAACGTACGTGCGTCCGTTCGGTATCCTCTGCACCGTTAGAGCGGAATTCGAACGTACGTGCGTCCGTTCGGTATCCTCTGCACCGTTCGAGCGGAATTCGAACGTACGTGCGTCCGTTCGACCTCCCTCTGCACCGTTCGAGCGGAATCCGAACGTAAGTGCGTCCGTTCAGGCTCCCTCTGCACTGTTCGAGCGGAATTCGAAAGTACGTGCGTCTGTTCGGCTTCCATCTGCGCCTTTTGATCGAGATTCAAACGTACGTGCGTCGGTTCGGCCTCCTTTTCAGCCGTTCGAGCGGAATTCGAACTTACGTGCGTCCGTTCGGCCTCCCTCTGCACTGTTCTAGCCAAATTCGAACGTAAGTGAGTCCGTTCGGCCTCCCTCTAGACCGTTGGAGCGGAATTCGAACGTACGTGCGTCCGTTCGGCCTCCCTCTACACTGTGGGTGCGGAATCCGAACGTACGTGCGTCCCTTCGGCCTCCCTCTGCAACATTCATGAGTAATTCGAAAGTACGTCCGTCCGTTCGGCATCCCTCTGCACCGTTCGAACGGAATTCCAACGTACGTGCGTCCGTTCGGCCTCCCTCTGCACCATTCGAGCGGAATTCGAACGTACGTGCGTCCCTTCGGCCTCCCTCTGCAACATTCATGAGTAATTCGAAAGTACGTCCGTCCGTTCGGCATCCCTCTGCACCGTTCGAGCGGAATTCCAACGTACGTGCGTCCGATCGGCCTCTCTCTGCACCGTCCGAGCGGAAATCGAACGTAGGTACGTCCGTCCGACCTTACTCTGCGCCGTCCGAGCGAGACTCGAACGTACGTGCGTCCGTTCGGCCTCCATCTGCACCGTTCTGCCGGATTTCGAACGTACGTGCGTCCGTTCGGCCTCCCTCTGCACCGTTAGAGCGGAATTCGAACGTACGTGCGTCCGTTCGGCCTCCCTCTGCACCGTTATAGCGGAATTCGAACGTACGTGCGTCCGTTCGGTATCCTCTGCACCGTTAGAGCGGAATTCGAACGTACGTGCGTCCGTTCGGTATCCTCTGCACCGTTCGAGCGGAATTCGAACGTACGTGCGTCCGTTCGACCTCTCTCTGCACCGTTCGAGCGGAATCCGAACGTAAATGCGTCCGTTCAGGCTCCCTCTGCACTGTTCGAGCGGAATTCGAAAGTACGTGCGTCTGTTCGGCTTCCATCTGCGCCTTTTGATCGAGATTCAAACGTACGTGCGTCGGTTCGGCCTCCTTTTCAGCCGTTCGAGCGGAATTCGAACTTACGTGCGTCCGTTCGGCCTCCCTCTGCACTGTTCTAGCCAAATTCGAACGTAAGTGAGTCCGTTCGGCCTCCCTCTAGACCGTTGGAGCGGAATTCGAACGTACGTGCGTCCGTTCGGCCTCCCTCTACACTGTGAGTGCGGAATCCGAACGTACGTGCGTCCCTTCGGCCTCCCTCTGCAACATTCATGAGTAATTCGAAAGTACGTCCGTCCGTTCGGCATCCCTCTGCACCGTTCGAGCGGAATTCCAACGTACGTGCGTCCGATCGATCTCCTTCTGCACCGTTCGAGCGGAATTCCAACGTACGTGCGTCCGATCGGCCTCCCTCTGCGTCGTCCGAGGGGAACTCGAACGTATGTACGTCCGTCCGACCTTCCTCTGCGCCGTCCGAGCGGGACTCGAACGTACGTGCGTCCGTTCGACCTTCCTCTGCACCGTTTGAGCGGAATCCGAACGTACGTCCGTCCGTTCAGGGTCCTTCTGCACTGTTGGAGCGGAATTCGAACGTACGTGCGTCTGTTCGGTTTCCATCTGCGCCTTTCGAGCGGAATTCTAACGTACGTGCGTCCGTTCGGCCTCCCTCTGCACCATTCGAGCGGGACTCGAACGTACGTGCGTCCGTTCGACCTTCCTCTGCACCGTTTGAGCGGAATCCGAACGTACGTCCGTCCGTTCAGGGTCCTTCTACACTGTTGGAGCGGAATTCGAACGTACGTGCGTCTGTTCGGCTTCCATCTGCGCCTTGCGAGCGGAATTCTAACGTACGTGCGTCCGTTCGGCCTCCCTCTGCACCATTCGAGCGGAATTCGAACGTACGTGCGTCCCTTCGGCCTCCCTCTGCAACATTCATGAGTAATTCGAAAGTACGTCCGTCCGTTCGGCATCCCTCTGCACCGTTCGAGCGGAATTCCAACGTACGTGCGTCCGATTGGCCTCCCTCTGCGCCGTCCGAGCGGAACTCGAACGTAGGTACGTCCGTCCGACCTTCCTCTGCGCCGTCCGAGCGGGACTCGAACGTACATGCGTCCGTTCGGTATCCTCTGCACCGTTAGAGCGGAATTCGGACGTACATGCGTCCGTTCGGTATCCTCTGCACCGTTCGTGAGGAATTCGAACGTACGTGCGTCCGTTCGACCTTCCTCTGCACCGTTCGAGCGGAATCCGAACGTAAGTGCGTCCGTTCAGGTTCCCTCTGCACTGTTCGAGCGGAATTCGAACGTACGTGCGTCTGTTCGGCCTCCATCTGCGCCTTTCGATCGAGATTCAAACGTACGTGCGTCGGTTCGGCCTCCTTTTCAGCCGTTCGAGCGGAATTCGAACCTACGTGCGTCCGTTCGGTCTCCCTCTGCACCGTTCGAGCGGAATTCCAACGTACGTGCGTCCGATCGGCCTCCCTCTGCGCCGTCCGAGCGGAACTCGAACGTAGGTACGTCCGTCCGACGTTCCTCTGCGCCGTCCGAGCGGGACTCGAACGTACGTGCGTCCGTTCGACCTTCCTCTGCACCGTTTGAGCGGAATCCGAACATACGTCCGTCCGTTCAGGGTCCTTGTGCACTGTTGGAGCGGAATTCTAACGTACGTGCGTCCGTTCGGCCTCCCTCTGCACCATTCGAGCGGAATTCGAACGTACGTGCGTCCCTTCGGCCTCCCTCTGCAACATTCATGAGTAATTCGAAAGTACGTCCGTCCGTTCGGCATCCCTCTGCACCGTTCGAGCGGAATTCCAACGTATGTGCGTCCGATCGGCCTCCCTCTGCGCCGTCCGAGCGGAACTCGAACGTAGGTACGTCCGTCCGACTTTCCTCTGCGCCGTCCGAGCGGGACTCGAACGTACGTGCGTCCGTTCGGCCTCCATCTGCACCGTTCTGCCGGATTTCGAACGTACGTGTGTCCGTTCGGCCTCCCTCTGCACCGTTAGAGCGGAATTCGAACGTACGTGCGTCCGCTCGGTATCCTCTGCACCGTTCTGCCGGATTTCGAACGTACGTGCGTCTGTTCGGCCTCCCTCTGCAACATTCATGAGTAATTCGAAAGTACGTCCGTCCGTTCGGCATCCCTCTGCACCGTTCGAGCGGAATTCCAACGTACGTGCGTCCGTTCGACCTTCCTCTGCACCGTTTGAGCGGAATCCGAACGTACGTCCGTCCGTTCAGGGTCCTTCTGCACTGTTGGAGCTGAATTCGAACGTACGTGCGTCTGTTCGACTTCCATCTGCGTCTTTCGAGCGGAATTCGAACGTTCGTGCGTCCGTTCGGCCCCCCACTGCGCCGTTCTAGCCAAATTCGAACGTTCGTGCGTCCGTTCGGCCCCCCACTGCGCCGTTCTAGCCAAATTCGAACGTAAGTGAGTCCGTTCGGCCTCCCTCTAGACCGTTGGAGCGGAATTCAAACGTACGTGCGTCCGTTCGGCCTCTCTCTACACTGTGGGAGCGGAATTCGAACGTACGTGCGTCTTTTCGGTTTCCCTCTGCAACATTCATGAGTAATTCGAAAGTACGTCCGTCCGTTCGGCATCCCTCTGCACCGTTCGAGCGGAATTCGAACGTACGTGCGTCCGTTCGACCTCTCTCTGCACCGTCCGAGCGGAAATCGAACGTAGGTACGTCCGTCCGACCTTACTCTGCGCCGTCCGAGCGAGACTCGAACGTACGTGCGTCCGTTCGGCCTCCATCTGCACCGTTCTGCCGGATTTCGAACGTACGTGCGTCCGTTCGGCCTCCCTCTGCACCGTTATAGCGGAATTCGAACGTACGTGCGTCCGTTCGGCCTCCCTCTGCACCGTTATAGCGGAATTCGAACGTACGTGCGTCCGTTCGGTATCCTCTGCACCGTTAGAGCGGAATTCGAACGTACGTGCGTCCGTTCGGTATCCTCTGCACCGTTCGAGCGGAATCCGAACGTAAGTGCGTCCGTTCAGGCTCCCTCTGCACTGTTCGAGCGGAATTCGAAAGTACGTGCGTCTGTTCGGCTTCCATCTGCGCCTTTTGATCGAGATTCAAACGTACGTGCGTCGGTTCGGCCTCCTTTTCAGGCGTTCGAGCGGAATTCGAACTTACGTGCGTCCGTTCGGCCTCCCTCTGCACTGTTCTAGCCAAATTCGAACGTAAGTGAGTCCGTTCGGCCTCCCTCTAGACCGTTGGAGCGGAATTCGAACGTACGTGCGTCCGTTCGGCCTCCCTCTACACTGTGGGTGCGGAATCCGAACGTACGTGCGTCCCTTCGGCCTCCCTCTGCAACATTCATGAGGAATTCGAAAGTACGTCCGTCCGTTCGGCATCCCTCTGCACCGTTCGAGCGGAATTCCAACGTACGTGCGTCCGATCGATCTCCTTCTGCACCGTTCGAGCGGAATTCCAACGTACGTGCGTCCGATCGGCCTCCCTCTGCGTCGTCCGAGGGGAACTCGAACGTATGTACGTCCGTCCGACCTTCCTCTGCGCCGTCCGAGCGGGACTCGAACGTACGTGCGTCCGTTCGACCTTCCTCTGCACCGTTTGAGCGGAATCCGAACGTACGTCCGTCCGTTCAGGGTCCTTCTGCACTGTTGGAGCGGAATTCGAACGTACGTGCTTCTGTTCGGTTTCCATCTGCGCCTTTCGAGCGGAATTCTAACATACGTGCGTCCGTTCGGCCTCCCTCTGCACCATTCGAGCGGGACTCGAACGTACGTGCGTCCGTTCGACCTTCCTCTGCACCGTTTGAGCGGAATCCGAACGTACGTCCGTCCGTTCAGGGTCCTTCTACACTGTTGGAGCGGAATTCGAACGTACGTGCGTCTGTTCGGCTTCCATCTGCGCCTTGCGAGCGGAATTCTAACGTACGTGCGTCCGTTCGGCCTCCCTCTGCACCATTCGAGCGGAATTCGAACGTACGTGCGTCCCTTCGGCCTCCCTCTGCAACATTCATGAGTAATTCGAAAGTACGTCCGTCCGTTCGGCATCCCTCTGCACCGTTCGAGCGGAATTCCAACGTACGTGCGTCCGATCGGCATCCCTCTGCGCCGTCCGAGCGGAACTCGAACGTAGGTACGTCCGTCCGACCTTCCTCTGCGCCGTCCGAGCGGGACTCGAACGTACGTGCGTCCGTTCGGCCCCCCCACTGCGCAGTTCTAGCCAAATTCGAACGTACGTGCGTCCGTTCGGCCTCCCTCTGCACCGTTCGAGAGGAATCCGAACGTAAGTGCGTCCGTTCAGGCTCCCTCTGCACTGTTCGAGCGGAATTCGAACGTACGTGCGTCTGTTCGGTATCCTCTGCACCGTTCGAGCGGAATTCGAACGTACGTGCGTCCGTTCGACCTCCCTCTGCACCGTTCGAGAGGAATCCGAACGTAAGTGCGTCCGTTCAGGCTCCCTCTGCACTGTTCGAGCGGAATTCGAACGTACGTGCGTCTGTTCGGCTTCCATCTGCGCCTTTCGATTGAGATTCAAACGTACGTGCGTCGGTTCGGCCTCCTTTTCAGCCGTTCGAGCGGAATTCGAACTTACGTGCGTCCGTTCGATCTCCTTCTGCACCGTTCGAGCGGAATTCCAACGTACGTGCGTCCGATCGGCTTCCCTCTGCGCCGTCCGAGCGGAACTCGAACGTAGGTACGTCCGTCCGACCTTCCTCTGCGCCGTCCGAGCGGGACTCGAACGTACGTGCGTCCGTTCGACCTTCCTCTGCACCGTTTGAGCGGAATCCGAACGTACGTCCGTCCGTTCATGGTCCTTCTGCGCTGTTGGAGCGGAATTCGAACGTACGTGCGTCTGTTCGGCTTCCATCTGCGCCTTTCGAGCGGAATTCTAACGTACGTGCGTCCGTTCGGCCTCCCTCTGCACCATTCGAGCGGGACTCGAACGTACGTGCGTCCGTTCGACCTTCCTCTGCACCGGTTGAGCGGAATCCGAACGTACGTCCGTCCGTTCAGGGTCCTTCTGCACTGTTGGAGCGGAATTCGAACGTACGTGCGTCTGTTCAGCTTCCATCTGCGCCTTTCGAGCGGAATTCTAACGTACGTGCGTCCCTTCGGCCACCCTCTGGAACATTCATGAGTAATTCGAAAGTACGTCCGTCCGTTCGGCATCTCTCTGCACCGTTCTAGCGGAATTCCAACGTACGTGCGTCCGATCGGCCTCCCTCTGCGCCGTCCGAGCGGAACTCGAACGTAGGTACGTCCGTCCGACCTTCCTCTGCGCCGTCCGAGCGGGACTCGAACGGACGTGCGTCCGTTCGGCCTCCATCTGCACCGTTCTGCCGGATTTCGAACGTACGTGCGTCCGTTCGGCCTCCCTCTGCACCGTTAGAGCGGAATTCGAACGTACGTGCGTCCGCTCGGTATCCTCTGCACCGTTCTGCCGGATTTCGAACGTACGTGCGTCTGTTCGGCCTCCCTCTGCACCGTTAGAGCGGAATTCGAACGTTCGTGCGTCCGTTCGGCCCCCCACTGCGCCGTTCTAGCCAAATTCGAACGTACGTGCGACCCTAAGGTTTCATTCTGCACCGTTCAAGCGGAATTCGAACGTTCGTGCGTCCGTTCGGCCTCCCTCTGCACCGTTCTAGACAAATTCGAACGTAAGTGAGTCCGTTCGGCCTCCCTCTAGACCGTTGGAGCGGAATTCGAACGTACGTGCGTCCGATCGATCTCCTTCTGCACCGTTCGAGCGGAATTCCAACGTACGTGCGTCCGATCGGCCTCCCTCTGCGTCGTCCGAGGGGAACTCGAACGTATGTACGTCCGTCCGACCTTCCTCTGCGCCGTCCGAGCGGGACTCGAACGTACGTGCGTCCGTTCGACCTTCCTCTGCACCGTTTGAGCGGAATCCGAACGTACGTCCGTCCGTTCAGGGTCCTTCTGCACTGTTGGAGCGGAATTCGAACGTACGTGCTTCTGTTCGGTTTCCATCTGCGCCTTTCGAGCGGAATTCTAACGTACGTGCGTCCGTTCGGCCTCCCTCTGCACCATTCGAGCGGGACTCGAACGTACGTGCGTCCGTTCGACCTTCCTCTGCACCGTTTGAGCGGAATCCGAACGTACGTCCGTCCGTTCAGGGTCCTTCTACACTGTTGGAGCGGAATTCGAACGTACGTGCGTCTGTTCGGCTTCCATCTGCGCCTTGCGAGCGGAATTCTAACGTACGTGCGTCCGTTCGGCCTCCCTCTGCACCATTCGAGCGGAATTCGAACGTACGTGCGTCCCTTCGGCCTCCCTCTGCAACATTCATGAGTAATTCGAAAGTACGTCCGTCCGTTCGGCATCCCTCTGCACCGTTCGAGCGGAATTCCAACGTACGTGCGTCCGATCGGCATCCCTCTGCGCCGTCCGAGCGGAACTCGAACGTAGGTACGTCCGTCCGACCTTCCTCTGCGCCGTCCGAGCGGGACTCGAACGTACGTGCGTCCGTTCGGCCCCCCACTGCGCAGTTCTAGCCAAATTCGAACGTACGTGCGTCCGTTCGGCCTCCCTCTGCACCGTTATAGCGGAATTCGAACGTACGTGCGTCCGTTCGGTATCCTCTGCACCGTTCGAGCGGAATTCGAACGTACGTGCGTCCGTTCGACCTCCCTCTGCACCGTTCGAGAGGAATCCGAACGTAAGTGCGTCCGTTCAGGCTCCCTCTGCACTGTTCGAGCGGAATTCGAACGTACGTGCGTCTGTTCGGCTTCCATCTGCGCCTTTCGATTGAGATTCAAACGTACGTGCGTCGGTTCGGCCTCCTTTTCAGCCGTTCGAGCGGAATTCGAACTTACGTGCGTCCGTTCGATCTCCTTCTGCACCGTTCGAGCGGAATTCCAACGTACGTGCGTCCGATCGGCTTCCCTCTGCGCCGTCCGAGCGGAACTCGAACGTAGGTACGTCCGTCCGACCTTCCTCTGCGCCGTCCGAGCGGGACTCGAACGTACGTGCGTCCGTTCGACCTTCCTCTGCACCGTTTGAGCGGAATCCGAACGTACGTCCGTCCGTTCATGGTCCTTCTGCGCTGTTGGAGCGGAATTCGAACGTACGTGCGTCTGTTCGGCTTCCATCTGCGCCTTTCGAGCGGAATTCTAACGTACGTGCGTCCGTTCGGCCTCCCTCTGCACCATTCGAGCGGGACTCGAACGTACGTGCGTCAGTTCGACCTTCCTCTGCACCGGTTGAGCGGAATCCGAACGTACGTCCGTCCGTTCAGGGTCCTTCTGCACTGTTGGAGCGGAATTCGAACGTACGTGCGTCTGTTCAGCTTCCATCTGCGCCTTTCGAGCGGAATTCTAACGTACGTGCGTCCCTTCGGCCACCCTCTGGAACATTCATGAGTAATTCGAAAGTACGTCCGTCCGTTCGGCATCTCTCTGCACCGTTCTAGCGGAATTCCAACGTACGTGCGTCCGATCGGCCTCCCTCTGCGCCGTCCGAGCGGAACTCGAACGTAGGTACGTCCGTCCGACCTTCCTCTGCGCCGTCCGAGCGGGACTCGAACGGACGTGCGTCCGTTCGGCCTCCATCTGCACCGTTCTGCCGGATTTCGAACGTACGTGCGTCCGTTCGGCCTCCCTCTGCACCGTTAGAGCGGAATTCGAACGTACGTGCGTCCGCTCGGTATCCTCTGCACCGTTCTGCCGGATTTCGAACGTACGTGCGTCTGTTCGGCCTCCCTCTGCACCGTTAGAGCGGAATTCGAACGTTCGTGCGTCCGTTCGGCCCCCCACTGCGCCGTTCTAGCCAAATTCGAACGTACGTGCGACCCTAAGGTTTCATTCTGCACCGTTCAAGCGGAATTCGAACGTTCGTGCGTCCGTTCGGCCTCCCTCTGCACCGTTCTAGACAAATTCGAACGTAAGTGAGTCCGTTCGGCCTCCCTCTGCGCCGTCCGAGCGGAACTCGAACGTAGGTACGTCCGTCCGACCTTCCTCTGCGCCGTCCGAGCGGGACTCGAACGTACGTGCGTCCGTTCGGCCCCCCACTGCGCAGTTCTAGCCAAATTCGAACGTACGTGCGTCCGTTCGGCCTCCCTCTGCACCGTTATAGCGGAATTCGAACGTACGTGCGTCCGTTCGGTATCCTCTGCACCGTTCGAGCGGAATTCGAACGTACGTGCGTCCGTTCGACCTCCCTCTGCACCGTTCGAGAGGAATCCGAACGTAAGTGCGTCCGTTCAGGCTCCCTCTGCACTGTTCGAGCGGAATTCGAACGTACGTGCGTCTGTTCGGCTTCCATCTGCGCCTTTCGATTGAGATTCAAACGTACGTGCGTCGGTTCGGCCTCCTTTTCAGCCGTTCGAGCGGAATTCGAACTTACGTGCGTCCGTTCGATCTCCTTCTGCACCGTTCGAGCGGAATTCCAACGTACGTGCGTCCGATCGGCTTCCCTCTGCGCCGTCCGAGCGGAACTCGAACGTAGGTACGTCCGTCCGACCTTCCTCTGCGCCGTCCGAGCGGGACTCGAACGTACGTGCGTCCGTTCGACCTTCCTCTGCACCGTTTGAGCGGAATCCGAACGTACGTCCGTCCGTTCATGGTCCTTCTGCGCTGTTGGAGCGGAATTCGAACGTACGTGCGTCTGTTCGGCTTCCATCTGCGCCTTTCGAGCGGAATTCTAACGTACGTGCGTCCGTTCGGCCTCCCTCTGCACCATTCGAGCGGGACTCGAACGTACGTGCGTCCGTTCGACCTTCCTCTGCACCGGTTGAGCGGAATCCGAACGTACGTCCGTCCGTTCAGGGTCCTTCTGCACTGTTGGAGCGGAATTCGAACGTACGTGCGTCTGTTCAGCTTCCATCTGCGCCTTTCGAGCGGAATTCTAACGTACGTGCGTCCCTTCGGCCACCCTCTGGAACATTCATGAGTAATTCGAAAGTACGTCCGTCCGTTCGGCATCTCTCTGCACCGTTCTAGCGGAATTCCAACGTACGTGCGTCCGATCGGCCTCCCTCTGCGCCGTCCGAGCGGAACTCGAACGTAGGTACGTCCGTCCGACCTTCCTCTGCGCCGTCCGAGCGGGACTCGAACGGACGTGCGTCCGTTCGGCCTCCATCTGCACCGTTCTGCCGGATTTCGAACGTACGTGCGTCCGTTCGGCCTCCCTCTGCACCGTTAGAGCGGAATTCGAACGTACGTGCGTCCGCTCGGTATCCTCTGCACCGTTCTGCCGGATTTCGAACGTACGTGCGTCTGTTCGGCCTCCCTCTGCACCGTTAGAGCGGAATTCGAACGTTCGTGCGTCCGTTCGGCCCCCCACTGCGCCGTTCTAGCCAAATTCGAACGTACGTGCGACCCTAAGGTTTCATTCTGCACCGTTCAAGCGGAATTCGAACGTTCGTGCGTCCGTTCGGCCTCCCTCTGCACCGTTCTAGACAAATTCGAACGTAAGTGAGTCCGTTCGGCCTCCCTCTGCGCCGTCCGAGCGGAACTCGAACGTAGGTACGTCCGTCCGACCTTCCTCTGCGCCGTCCGAGCGGGACTCGAACGTACGTGCGTCCGTTCGGCCCCCCACTGCGCAGTTCTAGCCAAATTCGAACGTACGTGCGTCCGTTCGGCCTCCCTCTGCACCGTTATAGCGGAATTCGAACGTACGTGCGTCCGTTCGGTATCCTCTGCACCGTTCGAGCGGAATTCGAACGTACGTGCGTCCGTTCGACCTCCCTCTGCACCGTTCGAGAGGAATCCGAACGTAAGTGCGTCCGTTCAGGCTCCCTCTGCACTGTTCGAGCGGAATTCGAACGTACGTGCGTCTGTTCGGCTTCCATCTGCGCCTTTCGATTGAGATTCAAACGTACGTGCGTCGGTTCGGCCTCCTTTTCAGCCGTTCGAGCGGAATTCGAACTTACGTGCGTCCGTTCGATCTCCTTCTGCACCGTTCGAGCGGAATTCCAACGTACGTGCGTCCGATCGGCTTCCCTCTGCGCCGTCCGAGCGGAACTCGAACGTAGGTACGTCCGTCCGACCTTCCTCTGCGCCGTCCGAGCGGGACTCGAACGTACGTGCGTCCGTTCGACCTTCCTCTGCACCGTTTGAGCGGAATCCGAACGTACGTCCGTCCGTTCATGGTCCTTCTGCGCTGTTGGAGCGGAATTCGAACGTACGTGCGTCTGTTCGGCTTCCATCTGCGCCTTTCGAGCGGAATTCTAACGTACGTGCGTCCGTTCGGCCTCCCTCTGCACCATTCGAGCGGGACTCGAACGTACGTGCGTCCGTTCGACCTTCCTCTGCACCGGTTGAGCGGAATCCGAACGTACGTCCGTCCGTTCAGGGTCCTTCTGCACTGTTGGAGCGGAATTCGAACGTACGTGCGTCTGTTCAGCTTCCATCTGCGCCTTTCGAGCGGAATTCTAACGTACGTGCGTCCCTTCGGCCACCCTCTGGAACATTCATGAGTAATTCGAAAGTACGTCCGTCCGTTCGGCATCTCTCTGCACCGTTCTAGCGGAATTCCAACGTACGTGCGTCCGATCGGCCTCCCTCTGCGCCGTCCGAGCGGAACTCGAACGTAGGTACGTCCGTCCGACCTTCCTCTGCGCCGTCCGAGCGGGACTCGAACGGACGTGCGTCCGTTCGGCCTCCATCTGCACCGTTCTGCCGGATTTCGAACGTACGTGCGTCCGTTCGGCCTCCCTCTGCACCGTTAGAGCGGAATTCGAACGTACGTGCGTCCGCTCGGTATCCTCTGCACCGTTCTGCCGGATTTCGAACGTACGTGCGTCTGTTCGGCCTCCCTCTGCACCGTTAGAGCGGAATTCGAACGTTCGTGCGTCCGTTCGGCCCCCCACTGCGCCGTTCTAGCCAAATTCGAACGTACGTGCGACCCTAAGGTTTCATTCTGCACCGTTCAAGCGGAATTCGAACGTTCGTGCGTCCGTTCGGCCTCCCTCTGCACCGTTCTAGACAAATTCGAACGTAAGTGAGTCCGTTCGGCCTCCCTCTGCGCCGTCCGAGCGGAACTCGAACGTAGGTACGTCCGTCCGACCTTCCTCTGCGCCGTCCGAGCGGGACTCGAACGTACGTGCGTCCGTTCGGCCCCCCACTGCGCAGTTCTAGCCAAATTCGAACGTACGTGCGTCCGTTCGGCCTCCCTCTGCACCGTTATAGCGGAATTCGAACGTACGTGCGTCCGTTCGGTATCCTCTGCACCGTTCGAGCGGAATTCGAACGTACGTGCGTCCGTTCGACCTCCCTCTGCACCGTTCGAGAGGAATCCGAACGTAAGTGCGTCCGTTCAGGCTCCCTCTGCACTGTTCGAGCGGAATTCGAACGTACGTGCGTCTGTTCGGCTTCCATCTGCGCCTTTCGATTGAGATTCAAACGTACGTGCGTCGGTTCGGCCTCCTTTTCAGCCGTTCGAGCGGAATTCGAACTTACGTGCGTCCGTTCGATCTCCTTCTGCACCGTTCGAGCGGAATTCCAACGTACGTGCGTCCGATCGGCTTCCCTCTGCGCCGTCCGAGCGGAACTCGAACGTAGGTACGTCCGTCCGACCTTCCTCTGCGCCGTCCGAGCGGGACTCGAACGTACGTGCGTCCGTTCGACCTTCCTCTGCACCGTTTGAGCGGAATCCGAACGTACGTCCGTCCGTTCATGGTCCTTCTGCGCTGTTGGAGCGGAATTCGAACGTACGTGCGTCTGTTCGGCTTCCATCTGCGCCTTTCGAGCGGAATTCTAACGTACGTGCGTCCGTTCGGCCTCCCTCTGCACCATTCGAGCGGGACTCGAACGTACGTGCGTCCGTTCGACCTTCCTCTGCACCGGTTGAGCGGAATCCGAACGTACGTCCGTCCGTTCAGGGTCCTTCTGCACTGTTGGAGCGGAATTCGAACGTACGTGCGTCTGTTCAGCTTCCATCTGCGCCTTTCGAGCGGAATTCTAACGTACGTGCGTCCCTTCGGCCACCCTCTGGAACATTCATGAGTAATTCGAAAGTACGTCCGTCCGTTCGGCATCTCTCTGCACCGTTCTAGCGGAATTCCAACGTACGTGCGTCCGATCGGCCTCCCTCTGCGCCGTCCGAGCGGAACTCGAACGTAGGTACGTCCGTCCGACCTTCCTCTGCGCCGTCCGAGCGGGACTCGAACGGACGTGCGTCCGTTCGGCCTCCATCTGCACCGTTCTGCCGGATTTCGAACGTACGTGCGTCCGTTCGGCCTCCCTCTGCACCGTTAGAGCGGAATTCGAACGTACGTGCGTCCGCTCGGTATCCTCTGCACCGTTCTGCCGGATTTCGAACGTACGTGCGTCTGTTCGGCCTCCCTCTGCACCGTTAGAGCGGAATTCGAACGTTCGTGCGTCCGTTCGGCCCCCCACTGCGCCGTTCTAGCCAAATTCGAACGTACGTGCGACCCTAAGGTTTCATTCTGCACCGTTCAAGCGGAATTCGAACGTTCGTGCGTCCGTTCGGCCTCCCTCTGCACCGTTCTAGACAAATTCGAACGTAAGTGAGTCCGTTCGGCCTCCCTCTGCGCCGTCCGAGCGGAACTCGAACGTAGGTACGTCCGTCCGACCTTCCTCTGCGCCGTCCGAGCGGGACTCGAACGTACGTGCGTCCGTTCGGCCCCCCACTGCGCAGTTCTAGCCAAATTCGAACGTACGTGCGTCCGTTCGGCCTCCCTCTGCACCGTTATAGCGGAATTCGAACGTACGTGCGTCCGTTCGGTATCCTCTGCACCGTTCGAGCGGAATTCGAACGTACGTGCGTCCGTTCGACCTCCCTCTGCACCGTTCGAGAGGAATCCGAACGTAAGTGCGTCCGTTCAGGCTCCCTCTGCACTGTTCGAGCGGAATTCGAACGTACGTGCGTCTGTTCGGCTTCCATCTGCGCCTTTCGATTGAGATTCAAACGTACGTGCGTCGGTTCGGCCTCCTTTTCAGCCGTTCGAGCGGAATTCGAACTTACGTGCGTCCGTTCGATCTCCTTCTGCACCGTTCGAGCGGAATTCCAACGTACGTGCGTCCGATCGGCTTCCCTCTGCGCCGTCCGAGCGGAACTCGAACGTAGGTACGTCCGTCCGACCTTCCTCTGCGCCGTCCGAGCGGGACTCGAACGTACGTGCGTCCGTTCGACCTTCCTCTGCACCGTTTGAGCGGAATCCGAACGTACGTCCGTCCGTTCATGGTCCTTCTGCGCTGTTGGAGCGGAATTCGAACGTACGTGCGTCTGTTCGGCTTCCATCTGCGCCTTTCGAGCGGAATTCTAACGTACGTGCGTCCGTTCGGCCTCCCTCTGCACCATTCGAGCGGGACTCGAACGTACGTGCGTCCGTTCGACCTTCCTCTGCACCGGTTGAGCGGAATCCGAACGTACGTCCGTCCGTTCAGGGTCCTTCTGCACTGTTGGAGCGGAATTCGAACGTACGTGCGTCTGTTCAGCTTCCATCTGCGCCTTTCGAGCGGAATTCTAACGTACGTGCGTCCCTTCGGCCACCCTCTGGAACATTCATGAGTAATTCGAAAGTACGTCCGTCCGTTCGGCATCTCTCTGCACCGTTCTAGCGGAATTCCAACGTACGTGCGTCCGATCGGCCTCCCTCTGCGCCGTCCGAGCGGAACTCGAACGTAGGTACGTCCGTCCGACCTTCCTCTGCGCCGTCCGAGCGGGACTCGAACGGACGTGCGTCCGTTCGGCCTCCATCTGCACCGTTCTGCCGGATTTCGAACGTACGTGCGTCCGTTCGGCCTCCCTCTGCACCGTTAGAGCGGAATTCGAACGTACGTGCGTCCGCTCGGTATCCTCTGCACCGTTCTGCCGGATTTCGAACGTACGTGCGTCTGTTCGGCCTCCCTCTGCACCGTTAGAGCGGAATTCGAACGTTCGTGCGTCCGTTCGGCCCCCCACTGCGCCGTTCTAGCCAAATTCGAACGTACGTGCGACCCTAAGGTTTCATTCTGCACCGTTCAAGCGGAATTCGAACGTTCGTGCGTCCGTTCGGCCTCCCTCTGCACCGTTCTAGACAAATTCGAACGTAAGTGAGTCCGTTCGGCCTCCCTCTAGACCGTTGGAGCGGAATTCGAACGTACGTGCGTCCGTTCGGCCTCCCTCTGCAACATTCATGAGTAATTCGAAAGTACGTCCGTCCGTTCGGCATCCCTCTGCACCGTTCGAGCGGAATTCCAACGTACGTGCGTCCGTTCGACCTTCCTCTGCACCGTTTGAGCCGAATCCGAACGTACGTCCGTCCGTTCAGGGTCCTTCTGCACTGTTGGAGCTGAATTCGAACGTACGTGCGTCTGTTCGACTTCCATCTGCGTCTTTCGAGCGGAATTCGAACGTTCGTGCGTCCGTTCGGCCCCCCACTGCGCCGTTCTAGCCAAATTCGAACGTTCGTGCGTCCGTTCGGCCCCCCACTGCGCCGTTCTAGCCAAATTCGAACGTAAGTGAGTCCGTTCGGCCTCCCTCTAGACCGTTGGAGCGGAATTCAAACGTACGTGCGTCCGTTCGGCCTCTCTCTACACTGTGGGAGCGGAATTCGAACGTACGTGCGTATTTTCGGTTTCCCTCTGCAACATTCATGAGTAATTCGAAAGTACGTCCGTCCGTTCGGCATCCCTCTGCACCGTTCGAGCGGAATTCGAACGTACGTGCGTCCGTTCGACCTCTCTCTGCACCGTCCGAGCGGAAATCGAACGTAGGTACGTCCGTCCGACCTTACTCTGCGCCGTCCGAGCGAGACTCGAACGTACGTGCGTCCGTTCGGCCTCCATCTGCACCGTTCTGCCGGATTTCGAACGTACGTGCGTCCGTTCGGCCTCCCTCTGCACCGTTATAGCGGAATTCGAACGTACGTGCGTCCGTTCGGTATCCTCTGCACCGTTAGAGCGGAATTCGAACGTACGTGCGTCCCTTCGGCCTCCCTCTGCAACATTCATGAGGAATTCGAAAGTACGTCCGTCCGTTCGGCATCCCTCTGCACCGTTCGAGCGGAATTCCAACGTACGTGCGTCCGATCGATCTCCTTCTGCACCGTTCGAGCGGAATTCCAACGTACGTGCGTCCGATCGGCCTCCCTCTGCGTCGTCCGAGGGGAACTCGAACGTATGTACGTCCGTCCGACCTTCCTCTGCGCCGTCCGAGCGGGACTCGAACGTACGTGCGTCCGTTCGACCTTCCTCTGCACCGTTTGAGCGGAATCCGAACGTACGTCCGTCCGTTCAGGGTCCTTCTGCACTGTTGGAGCGGAATTCGAACGTACGTGCTTCTGTTCGGTTTCCATCTGCGCCTTTCGAGCGGAATTCTAACGTACGTGCGTCCGTTCGGCCTCCCTCTGCACCATTCGAGCGGGACTCGAACGTACGTGCGTCCGTTCGACCTTCCTCTGCACCGTTTGAGCGGAATCCGAACGTACGTCCGTCCGTTCAGGGTCCTTCTACACTGTTGGAGCGGAATTCGAACGTACGTGCGTCTGTTCGGCTTCCATCTGCGCCTTGCGAGCGGAATTCTAACGTACGTGCGTCCGTTCGGCCTCCCTCTGCACCATTCGAGCGGAATTCGAACGTACGTGCGTCCCTTCGGCCTCCCTCTGCAACATTCATGAGTAATTCGAAAGTACGTCCGTCCGTTCGGCATCCCTCTGCACCGTTCGAGCGGAATTCCAACGTACGTGCGTCCGATCGGCATCCCTCTGCGCCGTCCGAGCGGAACTCGAACGTAGGTACGTCCGTCCGACCTTCCTCTGCGCCGTCCGAGCGGGACTCGAACGTACGTGCGTCCGTTCGGCCCCCCACTGCGCAGTTCTAGCCAAATTCGAACGTACGTGCGTCCGTTCGGCCTCCCTCTGCACCGTTATAGCGGAATTCGAACGTACGTGCGTCCGTTCGGTATCCTCTGCACCGTTCGAGCGGAATTCGAACGTACGTGCGTCCGTTCGACCTCCCTCTGCACCGTTCGAGAGGAATCCGAACGTAAGTGCGTCCGTTCAGGCTCCCTCTGCACTGTTCGAGCGGAATTCGAACGTACGTGCGTCTGTTCGGCTTCCATCTGCGCCTTTCGATTGAGATTCAAACGTACGTGCGTCGGTTCGGCCTCCTTTTCAGCCGTTCGAGCGGAATTCGAACTTACGTGCGTCCGTTCGATCTCCTTCTGCACCGTTCGAGCGGAATTCCAACGTACGTGCGTCCGATCGGCTTCCCTCTGCGCCGTCCGAGCGGAACTCGAACGTAGGTACGTCCGTCCGACCTTCCTCTGCGCCGTCCGAGCGGGACTCGAACGTACGTGCGTCCGTTCGACCTTCCTCTGCACCGTTTGAGCGGAATCCGAACGTACGTCCGTCCGTTCATGGTCCTTCTGCGCTGTTGGAGCGGAATTCGAACGTACGTGCGTCTGTTCGGCTTCCATCTGCGCCTTTCGAGCGGAATTCTAACGTACGTGCGTCCGTTCGGCCTCCCTCTGCACCATTCGAGCGGGACTCGAACGTACGTGCGTCCGTTCGACCTTCCTCTGCACCGGTTGAGCGGAATCCGAACGTACGTCCGTCCGTTCAGGGTCCTTCTGCACTGTTGGAGCGGAATTCGAACGTACGTGCGTCTGTTCAGCTTCCATCTGCGCCTTTCGAGCGGAATTCTAACGTACGTGCGTCCCTTCGGCCACCCTCTGGAACATTCATGAGTAATTCGAAAGTACGTCCGTCCGTTCGGCATCTCTCTGCACCGTTCTAGCGGAATTCCAACGTACGTGCGTCCGATCGGCCTCCCTCTGCGCCGTCCGAGCGGAACTCGAACGTAGGTACGTCCGTCCGACCTTCCTCTGCGCCGTCCGAGCGGGACTCGAACGGACGTGCGTCCGTTCGGCCTCCATCTGCACCGTTCTGCCGGATTTCGAACGTACGTGCGTCCGTTCGGCCTCCCTCTGCACCGTTAGAGCGGAATTCGAACGTACGTGCGTCCGCTCGGTATCCTCTGCACCGTTCTGCCGGATTTCGAACGTACGTGCGTCTGTTCGGCCTCCCTCTGCACCGTTAGAGCGGAATTCGAACGTTCGTGCGTCCGTTCGGCCCCCCACTGCGCCGTTCTAGCCAAATTCGAACGTACGTGCGACCCTAAGGTTTCATTCTGCACCGTTCAAGCGGAATTCGAACGTTCGTGCGTCCGTTCGGCCTCCCTCTGCACCGTTCTAGACAAATTCGAACGTAAGTGAGTCCGTTCGGCCTCCCTCTAGACCGTTGGAGCGGAATTCGAACGTACGTGCGTCCGTTCGGCCTCCCTCTGCAACATTCATGAGTAATTCGAAAGTACGTCCGTCCGTTCGGCATCCCTCTGCACCGTTCGAGCGGAATTCCAACGTACGTGCGTCCGTTCGACCTTCCTCTGCACCGTTTGAGCCGAATCCGAACGTACGTCCGTCCGTTCAGGGTCCTTCTGCACTGTTGGAGCTGAATTCGAACGTACGTGCGTCTGTTCGACTTCCATCTGCGTCTTTCGAGCGGAATTCGAACGTTCGTGCGTCCGTTCGGCCCCCCACTGCGCCGTTCTAGCCAAATTCGAACGTTCGTGCGTCCGTTCGGCCCCCCACTGCGCCGTTCTAGCCAAATTCGAACGTAAGTGAGTCCGTTCGGCCTCCCTCTAGACCGTTGGAGCGGAATTCAAACGTACGTGCGTCCGTTCGGCCTCTCTCTACACTGTGGGAGCGGAATTCGAACGTACGTGCGTATTTTCGGTTTCCCTCTGCAACATTCATGAGTAATTCGAAAGTACGTCCGTCCGTTCGGCATCCCTCTGCACCGTTCGAGCGGAATTCGAACGTACGTGCGTCCGTTCGACCTCTCTCTGCACCGTCCGAGCGGAAATCGAACGTAGGTACGTCCGTCCGACCTTACTCTGCGCCGTCCGAGCGAGACTCGAACGTACGTGCGTCCGTTCGGCCTCCATCTGCACCGTTCTGCCGGATTTCGAACGTACGTGCGTCCGTTCGGCCTCCCTCTGCACCGTTATAGCGGAATTCGAACGTACGTGCGTCCGTTCGGTATCTTCTGCACCGTTAGAGCGGAATTCGAACGTACGTGCGTCCGTTCGGTATCCTCTGCACCGTTCGAGCGGAATTCCAACGTACGTGCGTCCGTTCGACCTCCCTCTGCACCGTTCGAGCGGAATCCGAACGTAAGTGCGTCCGTTCAGGCTCCCTCTGCACTGTTCGAGCGGAATTCGAAAGTACGTGCGTCTGTTCGGCTTCCATCTGCGCCTTTTGATCGAGATTCAAACGTACGTGCGTCGGTTCGGCCTCCTTTTCAGGCGTTCGAGCGGAATTCGAACTTACGTGCGTCCGTTCGGCCTCCCTCTGCACTGTTCTAGCCAAATTCGAACGTAAGTGAGTCCGTTCGGCCTCCCTCTAGACCGTTGGAGCGGAATTCGAACGTACGTGCGTCCGTTCGGCCTCCCTCTACACTGTGGGTGCGGAATCCGAACGTACGTGCGTCCCTTCGGCCTCCCTCTGCAACATTCATGAGTAATTCGAAAGTACGTCCGTCCGTTCGGCATCCCTCTGCACCGTTCGAGCGGAATTCCAACGTACGTGCGTCCGATCGATCTCCTTCTGCACCGTTCGAGCGGAATTCCAACGTACGTGCGTCCGATCGGCCTCCCTCTGCGTCGTCCGAGGGGAACTCGAACGTATGTACGTCCGTCCGACATTCCTCTGCGCCGTCCGAGCGGGACTCGAACGTACGTGCGTCCGTTCGACCTTCCTCTGCACCGTTTGAGCGGAATCCGAACGTACGTCCGTCCGTTCAGGGTCCTTCTGCACTGTTGGAGCGGAATTCGAACGTACGTGCTTCTGTTCGGTTTCCATCTGCGCCTTTCGAGCGGAATTCTAACGTACGTGCGTCCGTTCGGCCTCCCTCTGCACCATTCGAGCGGGACTCGAACGTACGTGCGTCCGTTCGACCTTCCTCTGCACCGTTTGAGCGGAATCCGAACGTACGTCCGTCCGTTCAGGGTCCTTCTACACTGTTGGAGCGGAATTCGAACGTACGTGCGTCTGTTCGGCTTCCATCTGCGCCTTGCGAGCGGAATGCTAACGTACGTGCGTCCGTTCGGCCTCCCTCTGCACCATTCGAGCGGAATTCGAACGTACGTGCGTCCCTTCGGCCTCCCTCTGCAACATTCATGAGTAATTCGAAAGTACGTCCGTCCGTTCGGCATCCCTCTGCACCGTTCGAGCGGAATTCCAACGTACGTGCGTCCGATCGGCCTCCCTCTGCGCCGTCCGAGCGGAACTCGAACGTAGGTACGTCCGTCCGACCTTCCTCTGCGCCGTCCGAGCGGGACTCGAACGTACGTGCGTCCGTTCGGCCCCCCACTGCGCAGTTCTAGCCAAATTCGAACGTACGTGCGTCCGTTTGGCTTCGCTCTGCACCGTTCGAGCGGAATTCAAACGTACGTGCGTCAATTCGGCTTCCCTCTGTACCGTTCGAGCGGAATTCTAAAGTGCGTGCGTCCGTTCGGCTTCCCTTTGCTCCGTTCGGGCGGAATTGGAACGCACGTGTGTCCGTCTGACCTCATTCGTGCGGAATTCCAACGTACGTGCGTCCGTTCGGCCTCCGTGTGCACCGTTCCAGCGGAGATCGAACGTACGTGCGTCCTTTCGACCTCCCTCTTCACCGTTCGAGCGAAATTCGAGTGTACATGCGTCCGTTCGGCCTCCCTATGCACCGATCGAGCGGAATTCGAACGTACGTGCGTTCGTTCGGCTTCCCTTTGCTCCGTTCTGGCGGAATTCGAACGTACGTGTGTCCGTTCGACCTCCCTGTCCACCGTTCGAGCGGAATTCGAAAGCACTTGCTTCAATTCGGCTTCCCTCTGCAACGTTCGAGCGGAATTCGAGGGAGGAATTCGAGGGAGGCCGAACAGGAGCACGTACGTACGATTTCCTCTCGAACGGTGCAGAGGAAGGCCGAACTGACGCACGTATGTTCGAATTCCGCTCGATCGGTGCAGAAGGTGGCCGAACGAACGTATGTACGTTCGAATTCCTCTCGAACAGTGCAGTGGGAGGCCGAACGGAAGCACGTACGTTCGAATTTCTCTCGAACGGTGCAGAGGGAGGCCGAACGGACGCACGTACGTTCGAATTCCGCTCGAACAGTGCAGAGGGAGGCCGAACGGACGCACGTACCTTCGAATTCCGCTCGAACGGTGCAGTGGGAGGCCGAACGTACGCACGTACCTTCGAAATCCGCTCGAACGGTGCAGTGGGAGGCCGAATGTACGCACGTACGTTCGAATTCCGCTCGAACAGTGCAGAGGGAGGCCGAACGGACGCACGTACCTTCGAAATCCGCTCGAACGATGCAGAGGGAGGCCGAACGGAAGCACGTACGTTCGAATTTCGCTCGAACGGTGCAGAGGGAGGCCGAACGGACGCACGTACCTTTGAATTCCGCTCGAACGGTGCAGTGGGAGGCCGAACGTACGCACGTACCTTCGAAATCCGCTCGAACGGTGCAGTGGGAGGCCGAATGTACGCACGTACCTTGGAAATCCGCTCGAACGGTGCAGAGGGAGGCCGAACGGAAGCACATACGTTCGAATTTCTCTCGAACGGTGCAGAGGGAGGCCGAACAGGCGCATGTACGTTCGAATTCCGCTCGGGTGCAGCGTTCGAGCGGAATTCGAACATATGTGCGTCCGTTCGGCGTTTCTCTGCACCATTCGAGCGGAATTCCAACGTACGTGCGTCCGTTCGGCCTCCCTCTGCACCGTTCTGGCGGAATTCGAACGTACGTGCGTCCGTTTGGCTTCGCTCTGCACCGTTCGAGCGGAATTCAAACGTACGTGCGTCAATTCGGCTTCCCTCTGTACCGTTCGAGCGGAATTCTAAAGTGCGTGCGTCCGTTCGGCTTCCCTTTGCTCCGTTCGGGCGGAATTGGAACGCACGTGTGTCCGTCTGACCTCATTCGAGCGGAATTCCAACGTACGTGCGTCCGTTCGGCCTCCGTGTGCACCGTTCCAGCGGAGATCGAACGTACGTGCGTCCTTTCCACCTCCCTCTTCACCGTTCGAGCGAAATTCGAGTGTACATGCGTCCGTTCGGCCTCCCTATGCACCGTTCAAGCGGAATTCGAAGGTAAGTGCGACCGTTCGGTCTCCCTATGCACCGATCGAGCGGAATTCGAACGTACGTGCGTTCGTTCGGCTTCCCTTTGCTCCGTTCTGGCGGAATTCGAACGTACGTGTGTCCGTTCGACCTCCCTGTCCACCGATCGAGCGGGATTCGAACGTACGTGCGTCCGGTCGGAATCCCTCTGAACCGTTCGAGCGGAATTCTAAAGTACGTGCCTCCGTACGGCTCCCTTTGCTCCGTTCTGGCGGAATTCGAAGTTACGTGCGTCCGTTCGACCTCCCTCTGCACCGTTCGAGCGGAATTTGAACGTACGTGCGTCCATTTGGTCTCCCTCTGCAACGTTCGAGCTGAATTCTCACGTACGGGTGTCCGTTCGGCCTCCATCTGCACCGTTCGAGCGGAATTCGAACGAACGTACGTCCGTCCGTTGAGCCTCCCTCTGCACCGTTCGAGTTGAATTCGAACGTATGTGCGTCCGTATGGCATCCCTCTGCACCGTTCGAGTTGAATTCGAACCTACGTGCGTCCGTTCGGCCTACCTGTGCACCGTTCGAGTTGAATTCGAACGTACGTGCGTCCGATTGGGCTCCCTCTTCACCGTTCGAGAGGATTTCGAACGTACGTGCGTCCTTTCGGCCTCCCTCTGCACCGTTCGGGCGGAATTCGAAGGTACGAGCGACCGTTTGGCTTCGCTCTGGACCGTTCGAGCGGAATTCGAACGTACGTGCGTTCGTTCGGCTTCCGTTTGCTCCGTTCTGGCGGAATTCGAACGTACGTGTGTCCGTTCGACCTCCCTGTCCACCGATCGAGCGGGATTCGAACGTACGTGCGTCCGGTCGGAATCCCTCTGAACCGTTCGAGCGGAATTCTAAAGTACGTGCCTCCGTACGGCTCCCTTTGCTCCGTTCTGGCGGAATTCGAAGTTACGTGTGTCCGTTCGACCTCCCTCTGCACCGTTCGAGCGGAATTCGAACGTACGTGCGTCCATTTGGTCTCCCTCTGCAACGTTCGAGCGGAATTCTCACGTACGGGTGTCCGTTCGGCCTCCATCTGCACCGTTCGAGCGGAATTCGAACGAACGAACATCCGCCCGTTGAGCCTCCCTCTGCACCGTTCGAGTTGAATTCGAACGTATGTGCGTCCGTATGGCATCCCTCTGCACCGTTCGAGTTGAATTCGAACCTACGTGCGTCCGTTCGGCCTACCTGTGCACCGTTCGAGTTGAATTCGAACGTACGTGCGTCCGTTCGGCCTCCCTCTGCACCGTTCGAACGCAATTCGAACGCACATGCGTCCGTTCGGCCTTCCTCTGCACCGTTCGAGAGGAATTCGAACGTACGTGCTTCCGTTCGGGCTCCCTTTGCAACGTTCGAGCGGAATTCGAAGGTACGTGCGTCCGTTCGGCCTCCTTCTGCACTGTTCGTGAGGAATTCGATCGTACGTGCGTACGTTCGAATTCCGCTCGAACGGTGCAGATGGAAGCCGAACGGAAGCACGTACGTTCGAATTCCTCTCGAACGGTGCAGAGGGAGGCCGAACGGACGCACGTACGTTCGAATTCCGCTCGAACGGTGCAGAGGGAGGCGGAACGAACGTATGTTCGTTCGAATTCCGCTCGAACAGTGCAGAGGGAGGCCGAACGGACGCACGTACGTTCGAATTCCGCTCGAACGGTGCAGTGGGAGGCCGAACGGACGCACGTACCTTCGAATTCCGCTCGAACGGTGCAGAGGGAGACCGAACGGAAGCACGTACGTTCGAATTTCTCTCGAATGGTGCAGAGGGAGACCGAACGGAAGCACGTACGTTCGAATTTCTCTCGAACGGTGCAGAGGGTGGCCGAACGGACGCACGCACCTTGGAATTCCGCTCGATCGGTGCAGAGGGAGGCCGAACGTAAGCAAGTACGTTCGAATTTCTCTCGAACGGTGCAGAGGTAGGCCGAACGGACGTACGTACGTTCGAATTCCGCTCGAACAGTGCAGAGGGAGGCCGAACGGACGCACGTACTTTTGAATTCCGCTCGAACAGTGCAGAGGGAGGCCGAACGGACGCACGTACTTTCGAATTTCGCTCTAACTTTCGGCCTCACTCTCCACCGTTCCAGCGGATTTCGAACGTTCGTGCGTCCGTTCGGCCTCTCTCTGCACCGATCGAGCGGAATTCGAAAATTAACTCCTCTGCTCAAACCCATCTTTCCTCGCCAAATACAGTCTCTTATTCTTCGTTAATGATGATCCATCGCTTGTCTTATATCCGTGCGCGCCCGCGCGTTTTATGCGGATGCGTGTGCCTGTTTGCCTGCAGAGGTGTTGTTACGCGGTTGCTAGAGTCTGTAATAGCCGGCTGCTGGCTTCGCTGGCTGCTAGTCTATTTGTTGTGGTCGGCGTGAAGGCGAACGATGTTGTATTGGCGGTGACAGTGGCGTTGGTGTTTATCACTGTGCTGCTGATGATGTTGGATTGGTTAGTGATGATGATGATCTTACTGTCTTCTCTACGATGAGACATGTGATCAAAGACATTCCAAGCTGGCCACCCATCCCGTCATTTTTTTTTTTTTTATACATATGAAGTGCTTATAGAGTTCAACGTTTCCTTTGCTTTCAGGTATGAAATGAGGGATGCTATTGCTGTTATTTCTAGAAAGCCGGGCGACCACATAGGGGTCCCCGTTTTAGGCTCGTTGGTGAGTCGGTGGTGCTCTTAATAACTTTTGCTGGCGGCGGTGGGGTAGTGTTTGTGGTGGTGGTAGTACTGATGGTGGAGGTTGTGGTGGTGGTTGGCGTGATGCTGGCGAAGGCGATCGATAGCAAAGGTGGAAGTGGTAGGCATCGTGAGAGATAATGATGATGGTGATGGCTGTGGTGGTGGTGGTGGTCGTTGTCGTCGTGGTGTTCATTGTTGTAGTAGTTGTGGTAGTGTTCCTGGTTGTGTAACAGTGTTGGTTGTGCTTATGATGGTGGCAGTTGTGATATTAGCGGTTTAGTCGTAAATCGACGGTGGTAGTGGTTGTTGTTGTAGTAGTGGTGGTGGTGGTAACTGTGATGGTAGCTGTAGTAAGAGTGGTGGTGTGGGAGGGTGATACTATCCATTGTTTCGGTGGTAATATTGGATGTAATGCAAGTGGTGATGGTCGTGATACGTTTCGTAAAGTCTTTTTAGGTTCTGTACAGGTTCAGTGGTAGCCTGATCATCGCAGCCACCACCGCCACCACTCTTACTCCTCCTCTCCCACTTCTTTCTCCTCCCCTTATCCCTCCCCTCTTCATCCTTTTCTTCTTCCTCTGCTTCCTCCTTCATTTCGACCTCCTATTCTTCCACTTCTACCTCCTCTTCCCCTTCATTCTCTTACACCCCTCTTCCTTCTCCTCCTTCTTCTGCAACTAACACATATCCTTCGCCTCCAGTACCACCCGACCCATCAAACCCACCACTATATTTGAAGCAATAACCGAAAGTGAAAGTAGCAAAGAGCGGATTGGTTGAAAGAGAAAGGAATGGAATAAGAGAACGAAAGGAAGCGGTGACAGTGTTGTTGATGGTTTTTGGTGGTGGTAGTGGTAGCAGTACGGGTGGTAGTGCTGGTGATAATGATGGAGATGGCGGTGGTGCTGGAGGCGGTAGTTATAGAGGTGGTGTTGGTGGTGACTGTTTGTGGAGAAATTTTGGCAGCGTACGGCGGTGTC
>NC_142949.1:38556445-38566445 GCF_046866305.1 Octopus bimaculoides | reverse complement strand
GATATCCTCCTCCACATGTCTATAGGCCATATGCCTCTATTAGAAACTACGGTATGTATATACATGCATACATGTTCTATACGTAAATATATATCGTATGTACTCATCTATGTATGTATATAGCATGGTGGTCTGTTCTTTGAACTAACGATCACGAGATCGTGGATCCAGTTGCAAAGACAAAGTGGTGAGGTGTGTTCTCACGTTGCTCTGCAATCACTTCAACACCTGACGCGTGGCACCTGTTCAGGTAACGCCGATTTTGATGGAGAGAGTGACCTCATGTGCAGCACGAACATTTGACCACTGTACACAAATTATTTGTGCGGGTCATTCGGCAAAACTGAACGCCCGTAAGTCGTCTTCGATGGGAGTATCCATCACACACACACATTATATATATATATATATATATAAACTTATATCTAGACAGCCATCAAACTCAGTGCTATTCTAGGTTATCTAACTGATTTATTTAGAGTCTGCTCGCGAGAATCCAACAGGTTGTCTGTTCTAAGTTTTTATTCTTTTGTACATTAAAAGAAATTAACAATTAGACTTCAGATACATTGCCTACGAAATACATACCAGAATTTACCTTGTAGGATTTCAATAATTTTGCATTCATTATTCTTTTCACTTCGTCAGCCGTGGTTGATCTCAAAATGACTAAAAACTGAGTTATGGTATATACATGGCTATTGGTTCGCATCAGGCATTGTTTCTATAAGATGAAAACGATCAACTACGAACAAGACAAGAAGAATACGTTATAGAAATTCTAAATCGGAACCCGTATGTTTGAAAAGTTGGAAAACGAAAGCGCTTACACACAACATACACACTAGACATAAATTACACACTATATGCAAGCTTCTTCCACAAAGGTTAGTGATATTCAGATAAATAAAAGAAAATTTTTAAATAGTTGATTCCTTTTAAATTATTAGCAAAAAATTCCTTTTGCTAATCATTGCAACTGTATCGACTAATTTTCACAAAAGTTTATATATATATATATATATATATACGCATGCGTGTATGTATTTCTGTATAGATTGTTTGAAGTGGTGTTCAGATTTTATTAAGAAAAAAGAGGAAGTCAGAATTGAAAGAAGCCGTTATATTTTGGACGGAGAGGGCGATCTTCAGAAGGATCCAATCAAAGAATATGTGCCTACGTAGATCCTGCCATTTTGGATCGACTGATGGGCAGTGTTCCCGTTTTAGGCCGGTACTTGGTGGTGCCGTGCAGGTCACATTGGTGACCATATTTGAAGACTGACTGTAGGTTGGTAGCAGAGGAGGTGAAGACGGATATCGATGGTGGGTCGCTGCTTACCCGTCTATCCAAAATGACAGGACATACGAAGATACACATTTCTTTGACAGTGTCCTTCTGAAGATAAATCTTTGCACCCGAAATATAGAGGTGTGTGCGTGCGTCTTGTGTTTCTGTATTTGTCTTTGCCCCCCCCCCGCCACCTCGCAACGCGTCATAACCGGTCCTTGTAACAAAACTGGTTCGGGAAAGTGGTTGATCGAATAATTTCCAAGCTTAAAAGGAAAGGACTTGGGTCGATTCGTTCAACACATTAAAGGCCATGCTCCAGCCTGGGCGCAGTTCAATGACTGAAACCAGTAAAATAATATGACATATGTGTGTGTGTGTGTGTGTGTGTGTGTGTGTGTATGTTTGTGTGTATTATATGTATGTATATATATATATATATATTTGTTTGTATGTATTATATGTGTATGTGTGTGTATATACATATATTATATATATACACATATCTGTGAATGTTTGTGCAAATTAACATATATATATGTGCATGCGTATATATATATGTACATGTATTTATATGTATACGTATATGTATATTATGTGTGTATATATCTATGCGTGTATATCAGTGTATGTGCGTGCATGCGTGTGTGTGAGCGCGCGTGTAAGCATATTAACATACATATATGTGTGTGTATATATATCTACATTATTTTTATGTGTGTATATATATATATATATATATATATATATATATATATATATGTGTGTGTGTGTGTATGTGTGTGTATATATCTATATGTATGTAATTATGTGTGTGTAATGAAAGCCACTTAATCCAGCGTACTAATTATATAAAAAGCGCAAATTAAATGCACCGAAGTATATAATAAATACGTGTGATATGATTTTTATTAATATATTACTTGTGTTTGTCATTATTATTTATTATTATTATTATTATGAACACTTCAAATATTTAGAAAATGGAATTAACTAAGGACATTATTAAAATAACTCGTAGAATGAAATATATTAATTAGAGTAAATAATTGCGGATGTATATATACAAGTTCTCAGTTGTTTGCGTATGCACACCCACTGACGTAAGGTTGTGTGCTATGTTTGTATATATATATATATATATATATACACTCACTCGTATGTACGTTCACATATATGCACACACTGGAACAGACACGCACACACACATGCGCACGTATATATAAAACTATGCGCAAACATGATTGCATTAATATAGTTACAAATCTGTGTGCGCTTATATGTGTGTGTATATATGTATGTCAGCAGATTTTTGTATACATATATGTATGTAGTACACATGTTATATTATGTCGTATACATACATGTATATACACACACACACACACACACACACACACACACACACACACACACACACACACACACACACACATATATATATATTCGCCTATAAGAGTATGTAAATGGGTGACGATATATTCGTGATGAAGTAGTACATATTATAACCTTCCGTGCGGTTTCAATCCCAGAGCACTGTATCGCAAGACATGTGCCGTCATCTACGGCCGTATAGTAATCATCGAAGAATACCTTGTGTGCATTGTATTGTTTATTATAAAGAAACCCACTAATATCAACATGTGTGTGTGTAACGCATAGTTACATATGCATAGAAATACGTGCGTTTATATGTAGACACAAATTTACTGACATATACACGTTCACATACATATATTCATATCTATCTATCTATCTATCTATATATATATATATATATATATATATATATATATATATATACACACATAGTTTCATATATATATATATATATATATATATATATATATATATATATATATATATATATATATATATATATATATATATATATGCACATTTATGTAATATATTCGAATATATATATATTTACTATATTTATGTTATTACATATTTATATATATATACATATATCTAGGAATATATAGCAATATATATAAAATATCGATAGATAGATAGATATTACTGTGCGTCTGTCTTTGAGTATATATGGATAAGTCTTCCGGGACCGTAAGTGTGCCTTCACAGTGGTCCTCCAGCATGTCTATTGTCTAATGGTTGATGATAATAATAATATATACGTACATACATACATACATACACATGTATTCTTTTTTATTATGTTCAACCATTAGACTATATATATATATATATATATGTATAAGTGTATATATGTGTATATATATATATATATATATATATGTATAAGTGTATATATGTGTGTATATATATATCTATATATATATATATATATATATATATATATATACATATTTATATATATATACATGTATACCAAATAAAAAAATGTCATGCACATAAATTCATGTATGTATATAGGTATGTATGTATGTGCCTGTATTCCCCTATTAGATATAACTTCATCAAAGTCTGGTACCTCGAACAATGTGTAATTAAATCTTAATTATGATAAACATTTATTTCTTAATTGTATATGCTGCATATAATTTGTAAAGAACGGGACTTAATTATGTTCGCAATATCAGTTCTGCCTATTTTATAGAACTTGGCATTTTATACGAGTTGTTATTGTTGCTTAAGCCGAGGTCGGCCCTAATCTGTTCCATCTGTGATGAGAAGTAGTCTAGTTGTCATTATCACGTCTTTTATTCATCTGGTGTTTATGTAGATATAACACAACTTACCCTTCTTTGGTCAAAACATTTGCTCGGCATTACGCATAGTGTTTATTATTTCATATCTACAAATCGTTATCAGTGTGTTTGTATATCTATCTATCTATCTAATCTATCTATCGATCTAATCTATCTCTCTCTCTCTCTATCTGTATAAAATCTAACTATCCATCCATTTATCTATCTATCTATCAATCCATTTATCTATTTACACGCACAACAGTTTACGTTTAACAAATTCACTCAAAGGGCATTGGTCGATACGGGGCTGTTAGAATAAAACGCTAAGACAAAGTGCCACGCAGTGACACTGAACCCGAAACCACCTGGTCGCCGCAAAGCGAGCTTCTTATTCACAGTGGCATGTCTATATATATGTGGCACATATATATATATATATATATATATATATATATATATATATAAATAGTAAATGAGTATATGCATATATACGTACAGGTATGTGCATACCGACATCCACCTGTATGTATAGGTGCATATCTGGGTACAGGACATTGCAAACAAAACGTAGACGAGAAAACACACAAGCCACAGAGAGAACATTCTCCTTCATCAGCTACCCCCGTTTTAACACCGGCGTTTCGAAGAGCTGGGTAGGACGCATCATTAAAACGGCTCTTCCCATGGACCGCAAATTAAATTTATGTACACAAATTAAACCTTGCCATGGAGGAATGTAGTGGCGGACAAAAAACAAGACAGGAAAGCAAACAGAAAAGGCTATATGGCCAGACGGGAAAAATTATATATATATGCGTGTGTGTGTGTGTGTGTGTGTATGTGTGTGTTTACACAGGCAAATAGATAGGTGGATAGACAGATAGATCTTTACCTTCACTCGCAATTGTGGATTTGCAGTTATTTTCTAAGCCGTTGCTTCCTCCCGTAGCTTTAGATTCCTGTAATGAAGATCATAAACACCATTATGTATGTATGGATATCTTTAAGTATAAACACTTACCATTATATACCATTATATAATTGTGTACGAGTCTACATATGTATTCATGTATTGCCTTTCAAACACCTTTCGCTTCTTAGGACCAGCTCTAACTCTTTCCACCTACAACTCCCTATTTGTCGGCCGATATGTACCTTCCTGGCTTTGGCCTTTGTTACGTACAATTCCTGGATATATATGTCAAATATATTGTTCAGAATACTTTTACCAGATTATAAGTGCATGAGTTTTATTCTACAGTGGGTAGTACAGATTAAAAGAATTAAGCTTTTGGAGTTATTTTCACATTTTAACACACCCTATCGAGAGCTGTAATAGCAATTTTTTAAAATTTACTTCTATTAACTTCTCTCTCAAATCTGCATTGCAGTGTTATCATCAACAACCCATGGACATTACTGTCTCAAGCCATGGGGCTCATAAGAAGGTTTACTGAGTTTCCACGGTTCATATGAGACCGAGATTACTGTATTCACACTGAACGGAACGCCATTCTGTCATATGGTAACTCATTTACAGCTGAATGGACTGGGACCATATGTAAGGAAGTGCTTCATTGAAAAACAAAATGCACCGACTGGATCGGGAATCGAAATCGCAACCTTGTGATCGTGAGTGGAATCGACTAGCAATCGACTAACCTCCTCCCCCCAAATTCCAGGCCTTGTGCCTATAGTAGAAAGAATTATTAGTAACCATTATATACTACAAAGTAATGTTGTACGACTAAAATGGATTTACTTTCGATATTTTTCAGGTCGTAAAAATTAAGTAACAATCGGGTTTCGTAGGTTAGTGCATAACCCTACTTCAAAATATATCGTAGAACCTTTTGGAAATATCAGTCACCCACCAATCTGAAGAAATTGATGTTTATCCTTCAATTTTGATAGACTGAGAAAGAAGACAGGTAGAGAAAGGAAAGAGAAAGTGATGATGCTTATTTTGTGGACAAATAATTTGTCTGTGAAACGCTTATATTACACGATTATTGCCAACACAGATCATTAACCAATTTCCTTGGATTCCAGAGACTTCAGAAATCATCATCACCATTAAGGCGGCGAGCAGGCAGAATCGTAAGCAATCTGGACGAAATGCTTAGTGGTATTTCACCCGTCGCTACATTCTGAGTTCAAATTCTGCCGAAGTCGACTTTGCCTGTCATCCTTTCGGGGTCCAAACATTAAGTACCAGCCAAGAACTGGAGTCGATGTGATCTACTGTCTCCTTCCTCACAAATTCCAGGCCTTGTACCTATGGAAGAAAGTATAATTATTATTATTATCCTTATTATTATTGAGTGAGAGAGCAGTGCATGCTATCAAAGTGACACTGGGGTAAAATATACGAAGTCCAGTATACCCATCATGACTACCCGTCTGACAAGGCTACACTAGGCATATGCATGACGACCATCAGTGCGCGGCATAGTGATTTCATATCAAGATAAACAGCCCATGACCTCGCAGGTGGGACCCAGTTAGAATTTTCTCCAGGTCGAGTAGCCCATCCCGCTTTGGCAAACTTTAATTGCTACTTTGTATTTATGTTAGAAACCATTATATTTAAAACAGTAACATTAGTACCCTATTACAATTATCTATCTTTCAATTTTGTTCAAGCTAAACGCTTACTAAACACTTGATAAACACACTCTTCTACTTTTTATCAGATTTATTTTTAAGCAAGTTTACTATAATTATTGTTAACGTCGTTACTATTATTGTTTTAACTCTCAATAACTAATTATGATCAAGCTAAACACTTGTTAAACACGTAGTTACAGTCGAGATAAAACATTTCCGTTGGTGTAGTGCTAGTATCGTTATCTATTAGTTATTGTGTTCAGGCTAAACACTTGTTGCTAAACATGTGGTAAATAATTACTTCTCTTCAGTTGCCTTGTAAGAAGCAATTATTATTAAAGTTTAACATCGTTACAGTATTATCGAATTATCTATAAGTTATTGTGTTCAAGATGAACAGTTGTCTTTAAACACAGAACTCTCAACTACAAAGATTAACAGTGTTTGCTAACTTTGGCACAGGGCCACGCATTTTAAAGGATTTGTCTAATCGATTTAAGCAGACCCAATACTAGACCGGTAATTATTTTATCGATCTCGGAAGCACGAAAAGCAAAACTAAATAAAATCGACCCCAATGGGACTTTAACATAAGAATGTAAAATAGAAGTAATTAAACATTGGAAAAGCACCTTTGGTGCCGTCTAACATCGTACCATTTCTGTCCTAAATTGCTCTTCCTGACTGCAACATATTAACCTGCCAAATACCTTGACGAAGACATTTTCTTTGTTCAACCATTCCACTCTTTCTGTCCTCAGATGCTCTTTCCGGATCAAAGGTTTAGATCGTCTAACCCCCGCTACTACACCGACGACAAACTTGTATTTACTGCCAAACAGCTTGACGGAGATATTTAGTTTATTCAACCATCCTACCGTTCTCGACTGCTCTTTCCCGGTCAAGCGATTTAGACTGTCCAACCCCGCTACAGTAGCTACTATAAAACTTCTATTTACTGATCAATATTCTTTCCAGCATCTCACTACTTCTTTCATCAGCTGACCTTCCTGGCACATTCAGTCTGTCTAACACAGTCTTTCCTAACCTACTTTCCCCCATGCGCCACTATAACCTTCCCCCACGAAATGTATAACCCCACCAGTGGTTGGTAGAAAACTTTATTTTTAATATCCTTTATCACGACCAATTTAACACAAAAGACTCTACCAGTAACTCTTTTATTACGTACTGAGTACAGAAAAAAAGTACATTATTGAATAAGAAAAAAAGTGAATCACTTTAATGAGATCCATAATTTTTGCTGGCCCCACTGGTGGAACGCTTGCCCCACATTGGGAAACACTGGTCTACCACAATGGTAGCATTCCTCCAACCCGGCATCCTACTCATTAGTGGGGTTTTACAAATGCCTTTTCACGGTGTTTTACGAACAAATAAATGTATATTATACTTCAAATTATTTTAATCCGAGTAATTAATTGTGCGCAGTCGTTTAATATCCATACAAATGAAAGCGAGGACTTATGTAAATAATTATCTTAGACAATAGTGCTTCATCATCAATCATGTTACTGCTCATTGACAATGCAATGTACTCCTTATGTTCTCATCCCGTCAAAGGTATTATTGAAGACGTGTTTTGAAATATATTTTATTGTATCTGATGTAAGTATATTTTATTTCTAATAAAAAAAAAATCATGTAACCTCTAAACACCTAACGCTTCAATAGACCTGCCTTCATAATTGCTGCCCTCTCACGAGCTCACAACCCCAACAAGAGGGAACCACCTACAAAAAATGTCCAAGTGACTAGATTACGGCCAGCAACGAGTTGGCAGAATTGTTACAGCACCCATGGAAATACATTGCCAAATTATCGTTCAACAAGTCCTAAGTTCGAATCTCGTCAAAGTGAATATTGAAAGATATCCGTTAGCTATGGATAAAATGAATGCCAGTCATGTATTAAGGTATTTTTAGCTGATATTTTACCTAACCCAAATTCAAGTCTTCATGTAATGTTATAGAATATTAATAATAATAATAATAATAATAACAGGCATAATATTATTATTATTATTATTATTATTATTGGCGTCGTTGATATATAAGGCATTGAAACAATATATTATAAGTATAATGAAATATTGTAATAAAATACAGCAAAACGTACGGCCACAATTTGATTAAAGTACCACCACCACCACGACAACCACTACCACTACTACATTTTCATAAGGCATTTTACAATGTATAACTTTTGAAATTCAGCTTCTATGACCATAAATTCGTTGGTGTATATGTGCGTATGTGTTTCTGTATGTATGTATGTACGTATTTATGTATATATATTTGTATGTATACATGTATGTACGCATATATGTAAGAATCTATCACAGTATTTAAATGTGCGGGCATGAAAATATATATATATACTTACATACACACACACAGATATTTGTGTATGTGTATATATATATATGTACATCCGCATATATTGACATATATAGATGTAGTTTTTGAATATAAATATAAGTATATTTGAATATATGTATATATATGCATATATGTGTGTATATATATATATATATGTATATATATATATATATATATATATATATATATATATGTGTGTGTGTATGTATGTGAAGATATATATGCGTATGTATGTATATATATATATATATGTGTGTGTGTGTATATATATATGCATATATGTGTAAGTATATATATATATATATATATATATATATATATATATATATATAATGTAACATATTACTGCATCTCTATTTTCTAAAAATCATTACGCTACTGTACATTATACATATATATCATATTACTCTATCTCTATTTTTTTAAAATCATTACACTACTGTACATTATATTTTCATAGGTATATATATATATATATATATATATATATATGCGTGTGTATGTGTGTGTATTAGCACCTGGTAAAGGTGGAAACTCTGAGGTTCCACCTTTCTACCTGTTGCAATTCATAAAGAAATCATTATGAATTTAGAGAAGAAGAAAAAAATTCCCATTGAATCTTTTAAACAAATCACCGTAAGGCGATCTGGTAGAAGGTTCGATTTTGAGTCTCATACAATTTTATTTACAGCACACCCTATACTAAGTACATTTGAAATTATCTTGTATGTTTATGAAAACTATGTAAAGAGTTTATATATATATATATATATATATATATATATATATATATATATATATATATATATATATATATATATATACATATATATGCATATATATATACATATATATACATATATATATATATGCATATACATATATATATATATGCATATATATATACATATATATGCATATATATATACATATATATACATATATATATATATGCATATATATACATATATATATATATATGCATATATATACATATATATATATATATGCATATATAT
>NC_142949.1:38546445-38548945 GCF_046866305.1 Octopus bimaculoides | reverse complement strand
GTGTGTGTGTGTTTGTGTGTATGTGAGTACGTCTCTATATACACCTTTCCTTTCATTAGAGACATTTGAAAGGAGGGGTTCGTACATAGTGTATTCATCCGCTGTAATTCGGCTTTGATATTGCACACTGAGGCTTAATTACACTGTAACAAGTTTAACCCTCGTTGAAATTGTATTTGTAAACCCAGGCTACAGGAGACGACTTGTTGGCAAAGGAGAAGCAGCGTGAGATCGAATCCGCGATCACGTGGTCGCAAAACGAACCAAACTTCTTAAATAAATCGATTTATATTTCATTGATTGACTGATTGATGATGGTTAAAGGACGTCTTAATATCTTAATGATATAATAAATAATGACTAATTGATAGATTACTGAACTCTGACCCCGTTTGGTTAAAGTTCTTTGATGAAGTATGTGTCATAGATGTTCCGCTTTTGATGTTTTGTCCACGTTTGAACGATGAGGATCGATAAGTGGTTAACGATTGATCGATATATAGGCAATGACAGATCAAGAGAGAGGGAGAGTGATAGAATAAGCGGATAAGTTGCTATCTTATTATAATTGGTTTGCATTAATTTTTATGACTGATAATGATGTTGCTTTTGTTGTTGTTCTTACAGATTTTCAGATGCGGTTATTGATGGATGGTTCTTGTTGTGGCAATTGTTGTAGTTGCTTAATACCGTCAAAGGCGTTCTAGGCGTGACCGCCCGGTTTATTTGTATATCTATCAACACATTGTGAGTGTCACTTCATTCCTTCCTTTTATTTTAAGAAGGCAGATATTCAACTGCTTTGTCTAACACAGCGCTCTTCCTTACTCCCTCGTTGATTTGGAGTGTTTTGACTAATATTTCTAGCACGTCGACTGACTGCATCAGCTCCGTTGAGTCGGGGCGATTGGAATGTTATTTCTAGTGTGTCATGTGACCACCAATGTTAAGCGTTTGTTTCTGTTATTGATGATGGTAGTGGTAAAGGAGACTGGTTAGTGGTCAAAGGTCGGTGCTGGTCATTGTGACGATGACTGCAACGGTTGTAGTGGCCGTGGTGTTACTTGTGGTAGTAGTAAAGGTGGTGCTGTTGTGTTGCTCCAGCACATCAACATAATAAGCAACAAAACATTGATAATCTCGCTGGTTTGCTTTCCGTTTAACTGAATCTCTCTGACTCTGAGACGCTCGAGTGACAGTCCTTGATTTAATGGGACCCTGTTAGGCAAGACCCATTAGATCAAGACACCACAGTCCCGCCTGTTAAGATTCCTTTAAAGCAAAGTCCCATTATATTGCACGTCAAGTTCCCGTTACAAGAAGGCACTGTAGCCCCGAGTGTCAAGTCCCCATTAAAAGAGGCTCGTGCAGTTTCGCTACCCGAGGTCCCAAATAAACCAAAATCCCATTATCAAGGTTTTCGTATGGGTCATCTTTTGTTTTTTACAGATTTCGATTTGCATGTAGTTTGTACATAGAGTGGAATGTAGATGGGTATAATCTGACATAATCGATAGATATACGAATTATTGCTTAAATACTGAACACTGCCAACAGCAAGAAAAGCCATGAAATTATTCTACAAAATATTTCTCTGTTATATTGTAGTTTTGTAGGCGTGTTCTGGCTGAATAACAGATTAATAAATGACGAATGACAAATGACGAATGACAAATGCTTCACGATGACTTCATATTTATTCCTACGACAATTCAAAGGTCTAAAGATATTCCAATCTATACCTGTGTGTGTTAACAACTAAATAGGAAATTTCTCTGTCACAAATTACTGTGGTTTAGACGTTGTAGGGGAGCCGTTGAGACAAACTCGTCGTTCAACATTATGCAGGAGATACGCTTGAGACGTATCGACTTCAATTTTGCCAACATAGAATTGGCAGATTCCAAGACATCGCTTGAACCTAAGAGGTGCTGAGTTTAATATTTCATGTGGGATTTAAGGAAGATAACAGAAGGACAAAACGTAACAAATAGGTTGTTGAACAGAGCGAGAGATGGAGTAGCTGAATGAATTCGTTGGCAACAACACAGTGAGATATTCTTGTTGCCAAATTTACAGTTATTGTCATTATTGTTCTCGTTTATGTTATTATAACTGTTGTTGTTACCGAGCCTCGGGTCAGCAGTGATCAAATAAATTTATGGGGGAATACATTTTAGGGGGCACAAAAATTACATTATTAAAAATGTCAGAACGAAATTTTTTAGGACGTTCCAAGAAACCTTATATGGTGAATGTTGCCCAAGAAGTTGCAAAAATATTCATATGGTTAGTCACGGTTGTAAATTGATTGATGATTAGTATGTTCGAGCAAGGCTGACTTGGGGCTAAACGTGAACACAAAATGTGAACACAAAATTATGTCCTGTTCTGTGTATGATAGTGTATATTGATAGATAGACAGATCGATAGACAGAGATACATACATGCATGCATACATGCATACGGAGGATAGATGCACTACGATTGCTTACAGATA
>NC_142949.1:38538315-38545945 GCF_046866305.1 Octopus bimaculoides | reverse complement strand
AAGCCTGGTTCTTATTTTATGGCACTTTTTTTTTTCTGAACTGGTAAGTTATACAGACATAAATGCACCAACACCGGCGGTAGGGGACAAACACAGACACATGCGTGTGTGTGTGACTATTTGTGCCCCGTCAGCGCTTCATAACTTCTGTTGGTGTGTTTACGTCCCCTTAACTCAACGGTTTGGCAAAAACTACCGGCGTTGATTCATTCCGCTAAAATTCTTCAAAGCGGTGCTCCAGCATGGCCGCTGTCTAATTATTTAAACAAGTAAAAGGTAAAAGATGACGAGAAAGACGGGGGTAAGAGAGGGGAGAGAAATGAGTTCGTATGTGCTTGCTTGCATGTGTGTGTGTGTGTGTGTGTGTGTGTGTATCTGCTTTTGTCGTTATTTGGATGTTACCACTGCTGTAGTGAAAACAAAGCCTGAGGAATCTCAAGGTACTTGACGGTGATAATGATGATGATGTTGATGAAGATGATGACAACAATGTTGATGATGATGACCATGACGGTGGTGGTGTTGGCGGTGTAATATTGATGTGGTTGGTATTTCTGTTGTCGCTGCTGTCATTGATAATCTAAGAATTGCTCTTGTTGTTGTTGTTGGAAATGGTGGTGGTGGTGGTGGTTAGTGGTTTTGTCAGTTGTAGCGGTCATGGTAGTGTTGGTGTTGGAGCTGGATTTGCAACTGTTTGGCGGCGGGTGGTGTTTATGCTAATGGCGGGGGTAACGCCAGTGTTCAAAGGTGACATTGATGGTGATGGTGCTGATTGGAAATGGTGGTGGCGGTGGTGAAGGTGATGGTCGTATTGATAGTGGTGGTGGCATTGGTGGTGGCGGCGGCGGCGGCGGTGGTGATGGCGGTTGACGCGCCGTCTTGGGTGTAATCGCAGCGATTGTAAAAGCGATGTTTTTATTCAGGATGATGCCGGGCAGAGCGCTGATTTGGGTGGCAGCGGTGTTGGTAGTAGTAATGGTATTGGTGGTGCTGGTGGTGATGGTGGTGGTTGTCGTGGTTGTCGTGGTAGTGCAGGCGCTGCTGCTGCTGGTGTTTGTGGTGGTGTTGTAGGTTGTGGTTATAGTGGTTGTGGTTGTGGTTATGGTGGTGGTGATGGCAGCGGTGGTGGTGGTGTTTGCTCTGTTACGGTATATCTCGTTCTGCTCCCGACGAGGTTGTGTGCCATTGTATTCCTAGTGAAATTTACATGTGTGAGACAAGTGATGACAACCTCCCAAGAGGACAGACAGACAGACACAAAGCCTGACTGAGAGGTAGACAGACAGAGTGGGGAAGAAGGAGTGGGTGGGATGACTGAGTATTATTACATGAACACCGGCGAATGAGAAAGTAATATAGAGCATTAACAACAACAACGGAACGAGGAAAAAGAGAGAAAGGAAACCGAGCCTTTATGAAGTCATTTAGTCTGCTAGAAATAGCAGCCATATCCTCATTTTTAAATCATAACTTATGGTCTTTAAAGAATTTAAAACAATAACTAAAACAAATGAGCGATAAAGACGCAAGCATACGTGGTTGCTGCAACTCGATTGCCATTAACGCCCTCGCATGGTTGTGCCATGAAACAGGAACTGCTTTTCAATCATGCTAGAACTCTGTCCAATTTCTCAAAAAGCTGTGGCAACGATGAGTATCTCTGACAACAGGTCTTTAGAGAGAGAGAGATTGCCGATCATATTGACAGGTCTTCATTCTGTGAGGTCAATATTGGTGCCACTGGTAATTGGTAATCAATACAACCGATTGAATGTTCGATCCGTTGGTGACTGAGCGGGTAGAGCAATCAAGCCTGTTTCTTAAGGTGGCTGTGTATACGTTTCGTCTTGCAAGGTGTCCACACACACGCACACATGCACACACACACAATACAATCACACGCACTCGTGCATATACGCAGATGTTCTGTATAGTATACTGCATAAAATGTTGAGTAAAGATACTTCTTGAACGTAAAAATACCGTATAAAATAGAGAGAGAGAGAGAGAGAGAGAGAGAGATTTATGTTTCACTGACATTCACACACACACACATATATATATATATATATATATATATTCTGGTGTGTGCTAGTGTTTCGTGTGTATAATATCGGCCAAGATAATCGGGTGTTGTCTTCGCCTTCATTTAATCTCACCTGAACAGCACAACACTTAAATCCGATCTTCTTTGCCGTTAAATAAGGGCCTCCAATGTATTGAAGGTTGCCTGTAAACCAAGGGGAGGAGTGATGTGTGTCGTGGGATCGATTCCAAGTGGTCCCGTGAGGAAAGATATTTCTTCGAATTTATGTCTTCATAAATATTTATGAAAGAAGTTTTGACCAGAAACAATACGATTCAAAGAACATGAGACTTTGTCTTCTTGTGTGTGTGTGTGTGTGTGTGTGTGTGTGTGTGCGCGCATGCGTATTTGTGTGTGTCTGTATAAAATCTCTCAAAACAAATCACACATTCACTCGCGCACGCATGTATATGTATATATTTGTAAATCCATATTTATGTATATATGTGTGTGTATGAAGAGAGAGAGAGAGAAAGATAAACAGTTTTCTATGAAGATATAAGCAAACACACACACACACCCGTTTCACACATGAACTTATATATAAACCTGTTTACGAAACTCGGAATGAAGGTTAACGAGATTTCAGACGTAAATATATATATATATATATATATATATATATATACATACATACATACATACACACACACATATATGTACATATACACGCATATATATATATATATATATATATATATATATATATATACACATACATACAGAGAGAGAGCGAGAGAGAGAGCGAGAGAGAGAGAGAGAGAATATTTAAACATTTCATAGTTTTATATCCCTTTTCGTTCCGATCAATCATTTTCATGTATGCGTGTGCACGCCACCACGCGCGAACACATTTATGTATAAGCAAGTGCGTGAGAATATACGTATGTACATGTGAATATATAAGTATGTGCAGACATATGTGTATATGTTTGCATGCGTGTTTGTATGCTTGTGTATGTGTGTGTGCATGTAAATGCCCGGAGACCCTCGTCCGATCTCTGTATTATTTAAACACTATTTTGTCGAAACTGGGACATAGGAAGTTATAGGCTTCAATGTGTAAGTTCAAACCCCTCTTGGGACTTGAACCTACACACTGCAGCCTTAAAATTAATTTTTACTCGGCTTTAATGTATTTACTGCCATATTTAGTTGTCTCAGACAGCGCGAGGCGTAACAATTTTTCAATAAATACATACACATTGATATACATATTTACACACACACACACACGAGATTATAAACCAACATGTGTAAACATATACCTATACACATAAATATATGCTTACATATGTATGTGTTAAGATAAATATTTGCCTTTATGTACATATGTCTGAGTGCGTATGCGTGTGCGTTTCTACGTTTGTATATACATGTATGTGTATATATGTATGCGTGTGCCTGTTTGCCACTGTCACAGAAAAAAAACCCTATATTGAATGTATATAATTCACATATAATAGACATACAAACACGTACTCACATACAGACATGTATAACCATTCACACATGTATATATCTGACGATGCTTTGTCTGTGGATTTCTTATTAAAATACTAACCTTTAACATGTACTCTAATGTAAATTTCTGTTTTTCGCTACTAATAGTTTTTTTACATTCCACATCAGATTATACTCAGCTCCACGCCGGTTGTTGATCGGTGAAAGAAACGATCCCTGATGAGAATTAATAAATACGAAACGTTTCCACAAACTCTCAGCTGCCGAGGGCTTTGTGCGATTTGTACAATATGAGTTTATATAGGCTTACAGAATATAACATATATTGCATATATATATATATATATAAAGGTATAATGAATCAGATAGATAGAACATATGTATGCATATATTTGCTTCATTATTACGAATTTATTGACATATCTAGCTTTAGGTTTTCATGTAAAGCATCATTTCATTCTTTTTAGAAATCATAAGCATGACATAGCCTGAAGTATGTAATCAAGCATTTTATGAAGGAGTGCGTTTCATTATGAATAGAAAATATTTACAGCCAGGAAGAAACTCACGGAATATATGGAAAATAAGACAAAGTAGAAAATGCTAAAATAATTTTATCGTGAAGAACATTTTAGTGGTTTCAGTCTTTACGACTTTTTCAACTTAGAGTAAGGCATGAAAAACAAATTGTGGAAATATTGAATGAAATATATAAAAAATATTTCCATAGTTTCCAAATGCAAGGGACATTTTCCTTTTTTGAGTCTCTCTGTCTCTCTTTTTCACTCTTGTTTGATATGAATTCTTGTCTTTGTTTAAGCAGGAGTAGTAGTAGAGAAAAGAGGCAAATAAGAAGAAGAAGCAGAGGAAGCAGAGGAGGAAGGAGAGGAAGAAGAAAATGCAGGAGTGGTATGATATTTGCAGGATGTCGGTAGAATCTTCTTAAATGGTCAAGTGACCAAAAAGTGACCTGTTGTGGTTGGAATAGTAGTGATTAAAATTGTTCTGAATAAATTTATGTAAAGTGACTGTTTTGAAAATATCGTTTTTAATATTTGCGTGTGTGTTATTAGCGGTTCGGCAATAGAGAACGATAGAATAAGTACTAGGCTTACAAAGAATAAGTCTTGGGGTCGATTTGTTCGACTAAAAGCGGTGCTCCTGCAAAGACATAAAAGAAAAAAAAAGAATGTGTGTGTGTGTATATAGTTACATAAACATATATATAGCGGTTGTATACGTGCGCGATGAAGATTTGTATGTTTACAACTGCCCATAAACGCTAAGACAAATATATATATATATATATATATAAATATATGTATGTATATATGTGTATACATATGTATATATATATATGTCAGTATATATATGTATGTTTGTGTGTATATATATATAAAGAGAGAGAAAGATTTGTATGTATGTGTGGGTGGGTGGGTGTATAAATGCTTATAAAGTATGTATGCATGTATGCACGTAATTGCTGCCCCCAGTGCAGCGATCTTCCTCTCAAGTGTACTCACGACATCTCTATGTTACTGAAATAAGTCTACAGAGACGCAATTCGCCCTCACTGGGACAGACAGGGCCGTCTCGCTGCAGCTCTGCACTTTGATTCACCACGATCAATCTCTATGTCGGTGAACGAGTGTATGCGTTTGCGTGTGTAAATGTTTCTAGTTATGTGTGTGTGTGTGTGTGTGCGTGTGCGTGCGTGGGTTATAGGTCTGCTTATGTTTAGGAGTATCAAGGCTCGTTATAAGTGCGTTGATATTGGTTTCGTAGCTATACGTTTATATACGCTTATTTATATGTATCTGTAGACTCACTTTTATATTCACACACACATATGTGTATGTATGTATGTATGTATATATATATATATATATATATATATATATATATATATAGGTACACACATATATTCATGTACATACACAGACACACACATATGTATGGGTATATATATATATATATATATATATATATATATATATATATATATATATACATACAGATATGTATATATATCTGTATATAGGTGCAGGAGTGGTTGTGTGGTAAGTAGCTTACTTCCCAGCCATATGGTTCCGGGTTCAGTCCCACTGCGTGGCTCCTTCGGGAAGTATTTTCTGCTTACAGCCTAGGGCCTATGAAAGTCTTGTGAGTCGATTTGGTAGACGGAAACTAAAAGAAGTCCATCGTGTGTGTGTGTGTGTGTGTGTGTGTGTGTATGTATATATATATATATATATATATATATATATATATATATATATATATACATATGTATGTCTATTCTATATGTTTCGTTTGTTATTAGTGGGAGGTACAACCGTGTATTACCGCTTCGGGATAGGCGTTGAATGACGCGAACATTGGTCAGAAATCTATATTAGAGAGTTTGCTATAAAACCTTTCTTTTCTTCATGAACTTTCGATATCAGGAAAATTCCGAGAAAGTACTAAGTACAAGACTCCACTACAAAACACACGCACACACACACATACATGCATACATACATACATTGAAACTATAAAAATCTGTAAGACCTTAAGAGTTATCGGATGTTGGCTAAAAACAAGATACCATCGTTCACAACCTTGGTGTCATGCAGGTGGCCGGTCAAAATTTACGCTAAAAAGAGAAGAATCTATGTATATATGTGTATGCGTGTGTGTCTTTTATGATATGATATTAATGAGGGTAGAAATTGATATTAATCAATTAAAACCAGTGGTCTAGCATATTAAAAAAATCCGAATATTAAAATTTTTTTTTTTCGTGGTTAGATGATTCTATTTCTAGCATATAGGAGTCCACTTTTGCTGGTCATATTTTTGTATGTAATATTATATATATATATATATATATATATATATATATATACATACACAAGTATGCATAAACGTACATATATGTATGTCTTGGGTTATTGCAATGAAGTATCAACATGTATGTGACTATGACAGAAGCTTTTCTTTTTGTAATTAACCCATCCTGCATATCTACCTCTACATAATGTCAGAACGTTAAACGCATGCAAACAAGTAGATGCACTCACGCACACATACATCACTTACACCACTTATATATATATATATATATATATATATATATATATATATATATATACGTATATATATATGGCCAGATATATACGATAAGAGACATGAAAATAACTGCAACTGTTAAATTCTTCCCGCGTGTAATGTATAATTTCATTCATTCGTTTATATATATATATACATACCATATATACGTACACACACATATATATATAGGTGGATATATATGAATTTTTTTTTAAACTATACATCTATTAAATGAACATATGTGTATATGCATATATATCCGCATATATGTTTATATACGTCTATGCATTTATATATATATATATATATATATATATATATATATATATATATATATATATATAATGTGTATGTGTATCTGTCAGTGTGGCAATCAATCTGTCTAACGAAAATAATTTTCCTATCATTCCTCTGAGAAATGGCAAAATACAGAAAATCAAAAAATAGTTGTGACGATCGAATTAATGTAATCCTCCTCCACTTATAGAGAACGGCTTTGAATGGGATGTGTCATCGTGTCCATCACTAGGGTTGGTTGTCATAGTCATCATCATCATCCACATCATCGTCAGCATTACCATCTCATTTATCCTCCTCAACAACAACACGTTCTTCGTCATCATCATCATCATCAGCAGTATCATAACTGTTTTCTTCTTCTTCGTCGACGTCTTTGGCACCAGTGGATTCTTCATCAGCATCAGTCTTATTGCCTTCTGAACCCAATTCGATCGCTGGAGCATACTAGAAATAGCAACCTTTGCTTGTTATCCTTTTAAGAATGTGAAGTACACATTGTATAATGTAGTGTCATGGCGGAAGATAATGCATGATATCTACGATGTGATGGCCAGCACAAGAACGTCTTTTTTTCGATGTCTTTCCTCGGCTTGCCTGGTCTGCATTTGAAATGTAATATAATAGATACATCTACTCCAGAAATTGACTGGTACTCTACGACATCGTTCCCGGAGAGATTAAAGG
>NC_142949.1:38520815-38530815 GCF_046866305.1 Octopus bimaculoides | reverse complement strand
ATATTTATATTATATATATATATATATTCACATATTATTTATATTATATATATATATATATTCACATATTATTTATATTATATATATATATATATATATATTCACATATTTATATTATATATATATATATATATATATATATATTCACATATTTATATTATATATATATATATATATATATATATATTCACATATTTATATTATATATATATATATATATATTCACATATTTATATTATATATATATATATTCACATATTATTTATATTATATATATATATATTCACATATTATTTATATTATATATATATATATTCACATATTATTTATATTATATATATATATATTCACATATTATTTATATTATATATATATATATATTCACATATTATTTATATTATATATATATATATATTCACATATTATTTATATTATATATATATATATATATATATATATATATATATTCACATATTATTTATATTATATATATATATATATATATATATATTCACATAGAATTTATATTATATATATATATATATATATATATATATATATATATTCACATATTATTTATATTATATATATATATATTCACATATTATTTATATTATATATATATATATTCACATATTATTTATATTATATATATATATATATATATTCACATAGTATTTATATTATATATATATATATATATATTCACATATTATTTATATATATATATATATATATATATATATATATATATATATATATATGTATATATAATATATATATATATGTAATATATAATTTATGTATATGTATATATTTTCATTTGTATATATATATATATATATATATATATATATATATACACATAAATAGATATATAGATAAGTAGATAGATGGATACATAGATGGCTGGATAGATACATAGATAGATGGATTGATACATAGATGGATGGATGTATGGATAGATGCATAGATAGATAGATAGATGCATAGATAGATAGATAGATGCACATATAGAGAAATAAGTACATATAGCTATAAGCTTAGTTGGTATTTTAAACTTATTTGATTTTTATAATCGAGAAAACACATTTAAAGATATAAGATACGACTATCATTCAACGATATTATTTCCATCTAAACATTGGAAACTCTTCCATGAACGAGCTCTGCACATTCTTTTAACAAACATTTTATCATAATGTTTACCCTCAGTTCAACGTCCTGTTTTGCTTTACCTTCACTATAATGGCATCATAATCTTTTATGAGCATCGGCATTTGTTTGCAAGTCTCGATGTTTTAGAGCTAATGTGTGTGTCTTTGTGTGTGAGTATAAACACAAACACACATATATATATATATATATATATATATATATATATATATATATATATATATATATATATATATATATATATATATATATATATATATATATATATATATATATATATATATATATATATATATATATATATATATATATAAATTCGTTTAAATATATAAATGTATTTATATATATATATATTTATATATATACATATATATATATATATATATATATATACACATGTGTATATATATATATATATATGTATATATATATGTGTGTGTATATATAAATATATGTATATATATATGTATATATATATATATGTACGTATATACATATATATATATATATATGCACATAGACACGACGCGCGCTCACGTATGCATAAATATAAAAACATCATTGTCAAAATGTAGATGAAGGAGAAAAAGTAAATACTAGTGGTGATGTTGTGGTTGTTGATGATGATGTTGAATGAGGATAATGATGGTGATGTTCATGTTGATGACGTTGATGGCAATTAGGATTCATTTGGGTTATACGTGCGCGTATGCGTATGTGAGTATGTATTCATACTCGTATATGTGTGAGTATATATATATATATATATATATATATATATATATATAATGATTGTGTGAGTTTTTATATATATATATGGATATATATTATATGAATATATATATGCATGTATAGTTGTATGTATTTATATATATAAACATGCGGATATGTGTATGTATATATATATATATATATATATATATATATATATATATATATATATATATATATATATATATATATATATATATATATATATATATATATATATATATATATATTCATATATATAAATATATATATACAGAGAGAGAGAGGTTACATTGATAGAATGTTAGACAGATACATAAAGAAATATATATATATATATATATATATATATATATATATATATATATATATATTTATATATATATATACAGTTCTATATTTAAGAGATGAGGAATTATTTATATATATAATGTATGTATGCATGCATATATGTATGCATATATGCATGTATTTATGTATATATGTATACAGCCTCTCGTATACATTTCACTAAATATATTCCTTTTCAAGTCACTTAATATACAGAATAGTTTTGTTTCAAAACTGACGAGAAGAAAATCTCAGTCTACAAAAACGGAATATTTTGATAAAACATAATATTATAACTTGCAATTAATCTTTGTCATTTAATGTTACATTCGTTTAGTAATTGCAAAAAATATTTTCATTATGACTAAATTTCAGAAATTAATTTAATATTCGAATACATATATACGTGTGTGTGATTGTATGTGCTTGTTTGTGTGTACGTATATACATACGTGTGCGTATACAGGAATGCTAATGTTACATATACAAATATGCATTTAAATGTGAAAATACTACTTCTATACATGTATTTATTGATATCTAAATTTATATTTACATGCCTATTCTATACACACACACAATATATATATATATATGTGTGTGTGTGTGTGTGTGTGTGTGTGTGTGTGTGTGTGTGTGTGTGTGTGTATAGATAAAAAGTATATCTCATTCTCTATTTATCTATTAACCTATATACATAATTACATATGCATATATATGTATATATAATCATATACAAATATACATATATATGTATATGTGTGCGTATGTGTGTAGATACTTATATATATGTATTATCATATGCTCCTGTGGAGTGTGTATTTTTTATATATGAAAGTATAGGAGGTGAGCTGGCAGACTCCTTAGCACGCCGGGAAATACGCTTAGACTCATTTTCGTCCGTCTTTACGTTCCGAGTTCAAATGCCGCCGTGATTGTCTTTTCCGTTCATCCTCTTTGGTCGATAAAGTAAGTAGCAGTTGAACACTGGGTGGATGTAATCGACTTACCCGCCCTCTTCCCCCGCCTCCGAAACCCTGGCCTTGTGCCAATATTTGAATCAGTAATATTTTATTAATAGAAAGAATTATTTCATATGAAACTAGACCTCTATTCTATCCATATAGAGAAAAATACACACATATATATACATACATACATACATACATCATATATATATATACATATACATATACATACATATATACATATATATATATACATATACATATATACATATACATATACATATATATACATATACATACATATATATATATACATATACATACATATATATATATACATATACATACATATATATATATATACATATACATACATATATATATATACATATACATACATATATATATATACATATACATACATATATATATATATACATATACATACATATATATATATACATATACATACATATATATATATACATATACATACATATATATATATACATATACATACATATATATATATATATACATATACATATATATATACATATACATACATATATATATATATATATACATATACATATATATATACATATACAAACATATATATATATATACATATACATATATATATACATACATATATATATATATATATATACATATACATATATATATACATACATATATATATATATACATACATATATATATACATACATAAGGAGAAACACGTCTGGGTAAATGTTTGGGTACAGGAGAAACACGTCTGGGTAAATGTTTGGGTACAGGAGAAACATGTTCTATATTGCAATGTTATACTCCTACATGCATATAGAATTATTTGAGCATAAACATACAGAACACGATATCATATGTTCTTTGACACAAACACAGTAATATAATGCAGACATATACAGATACATACTGACGCACATACACACAAATACGTAGTGCATACATACATATATACAGTAATCCCTCGACTATCGCGGGTGTTACGTTCCAAAACCCCTCGCGATAGGTGAAAATCCGCGAAGTAGAAACTGTACTGTACTGTATATTTGTTGAAGTCATGTAAGGGTCAATAGAATTTATTCTTTAAAATAAACTAACATTGGCCAACGCAGACGAAATACTTTTTTGCTAATTACGATGATTTATATAAACTTGTTCAACAACATCGTCAAGAAACAAACTCGATTTACCTCTTTTCATTGATAAAGAGGTGGGAAGGCAACCATTGTTATTTCTTTCTTTTTGAAACGGAACTGGTATCTGTCAGAAAGACAACCACAAACAGCGAGTACTCTTCACAGAAAATCATCGTTGCTCATGCTCACCTACTGAACGTCTATAGAATATAATGCAACGAGTCAGGAGAGCGAGATCTAGCGTTTGGGTTGTTAGACTTCACTCTACTTTAAAGAAAATGGAGAGACCTTCTTTAAGGTCTACCGACCTTTTCTATATCGTCCTTCTTTACGGGTCCAGGCTTCATATTATGTGTGTGTATACAGGAAAATGAAATGACGAAGGAATAAACGATTATCTTATGAACTCCGCTAGCTTAGAGCTGTTTCTGCTGTCAGATACAGTGTGGACTCGTAATTGAGTGCCTGAGTAACACATAGCTTCATCAGAGCCTCGAATATGAAACACTGAAACTACAAATAAATTAATATATGCACATACATACATATAATTTTCTTAAAAACCATTAAACATGCGCATTGACACGCACTCACCTAACATTTTCTGTAAAATTAAAATACATTTCTTTTTAGAATAACATCATTTATGTTTCTGTCTATTGCAGATATTTTACGAAAATCTGAGAGAGATTTCAACGTTAAGCATGAAGAAATACACAACGAAACCAAAGGGAGAAAGACCGTTGAATAATATTTAGGAAACGATCATTGCAAACTGACATGTGAAACACCCCAACATATTCGATAGTCTTCAGCACAGTTTTCAATCTACCAACACTCATGTGTATCTCAACTCGAGACTACGGTAGAAGACACTTGACCAAAGTACAGCGCTGTGGGATCGAACCAGTAAACACATGGCTGCGAAGAGAACTTATTAACGACGCAACCACATCCACGGTTGACCCGTTCTCTACTATTCTTTTTTATTCTTTCATTCTTTGAGAGCTGTTCGAAATTTTAAAATTTGCATTATAAACACTGCAAATATGTCTCACCTCATGTAGCACAGTGATATTTGTCTTATATGTTCACACTGGCACACGCTCGCGTACGCACACATACGCTTACGCGCAGACACGTGCACACACACACACGTGCGCGCGCGCCTTAAAAGTTTGAATGTACAGACCAAACGTGAGATTGCTCAATAGATGTTAGAATGTCAGAGAATCAATTTATTCCATTGAAGTTGATGATTCACTCCGGGACAATTCAGCACTTTTTGAGATTCTTTGGGCGTCAAAAGCACCAGCTTCCAGCATATATACGCATATTCATTGACATGCCGAGATACGCAAACGCACACATACATCCACACGTGCAAGCAAACACACATACACATGCATGAACACGGGCGCGCGCGCAGACACACACGCACACATGAGCACGCACTCACACTCGCTCATACAATAAAGTGTCTTCCCTCTAAATAATGCTGTAATGATCTGAAAACAAGCTGGTTTGTTGAAGCAAAATCGGGAGAGTAAGGAAGTTGAGGCAAGGCCTTCATAGTTAGCGCCCTAATCGTTTCCCAAGTAACTTGGGCAACATGTTGTCTTGCACAATCGTATAACGGCAGAATCCGTTTACAATTGAATAACAACATGCACGAGATGTTTGTGAGGTACTTCTAACCGATGACAAAACTGCTTCGTGTTTGCTGTTTCATAGTGGTTTAACACTTCATGGAAGCACATGGCTTAGCAGTTAGCGTATTCGGCTCGCGATCGTAAGCTCATGAGTTCGAAAACCAGCATCGAATTGTGTCATTAAGCAAAACACTGTATTTCACATTGCTCCAGTCCACTCAGCTGGTAAACATGAGTTGTACCTGTAACTCAAAGAGCCAGCCTCGTCACATTCTGTGTCACGCTGAATTTCCCTGAGAACTACGTTAAGATTACACGTGTCTGCGGAGTACTCAGCCACTTTAAAGTTAATTTCACGAGCAGTTTGTTCCGTTGATCGGATCAACTGGAGCCCTCGTCGTCGCAACCGGCGGAGTGCCAGTAAGACTTCATGTTTTACAGAGGGCATAACTTTGTTCGGGTGTTGTCCTGGTTTGATAATATATCCTCCTTGTTCCGTGAGTGCCGTGCAATTTCGTTTTCGTTCCATATGATTAAAAAGAACCCAATTTTCATCATTTGTGATGATTTTACCCAGTGAAAGTTCGGTATCAAGTCTACTCTTCAATGACGATCAAAGAGCAACTCTTTGATTAAGCTGAGAAGTGTTCAGATGCTGTGGAATTCACTAGAAAAGCTTAGTTTTTCTTGTTCATGAAGATGTCTTGAAAATTCTCGCTTTCGGAACCCCATCATTACCAAAACTTGGTCGTTCAGCTCCAGGCAAATCTGCGAGAGAAAAAAAATGTCCGAGACAAACTGGCGCCAAACATTGTTCTTCATTCCAATAAAAAGAAAAACTATTTCTTTCCACATTGATTGCTGGAGAGACCTTTTTGAATTCATGCAACATGCAGTCTTTGATATCGATCTAATCAAAACTAGTTGTAAATTGGGAGAAAATCGATATAAATTTAACCATTATGGAATGAATGAAAATAACATTAGAATGTTAAAATTAATGCTTTGTTTACCGTAAGTATTGAAAAAGTACCACGAAAATAAGAATCCCAATAGATACGAAAAGATTTCTTTCCAACCTAATATATGAACGTGTGTGTATGTGTGTACGTATGTATATGCATGTACTCACACATATATATATGTCGGGGGGGGGGAGCTGTTGTGTGTGTTTGTGGTTGTGTTTTAGACCTGAGTCTTTCCTGATTGAATGTAACTATGAAATGTGCTCTATGTGTATGTATTATGTACCTATGCATGTGTGTGCGTGTGTGCACGATGTTTGTGTGTGAGTGTGTGTGTGTGTGTAATGTCACTGAAAATTCTTTATTAATAACCTTTACTCATTAAAAAAAAAATTATCAATGTTCCGTTTTATTGAAATGAAATAATTTATTAAATTTCGATGTTAATTTATTTAAAAATGAATCTAACAGAATTCATTCAGAACCTAAATGAAACTTTCAAATCAATCGCTCTTTCTAAGAAAATAATTATAATGAAATCTACTTAGGGCACAAGGCCAGTAATTTTTAGAAATGGAGCGGATACATCGATACCAGTGGGCAATTGGGGCTTAGCTTCTCAGCCTGCAACGGATAAAAGACAAAAGTCGATCTCGGCCGGATTTGAACACAAAGCAAACACGTCACAATATTGGATACGGTGCAACATCGGTGTTAATGTTCTGAGTTCAAACCCTGCAGAGGTCAACATTGCCTTTCATCCTTCAAGTACGATAAAGCAGAACATAAGCGGTGGGGTCGTGTCGAAGTAACTGCCTCGTCCTCTGTCCTCAAATGTGTTGGACTTCAACCCTTCCAAAGGGCCAGCGGCGTCTCATTCAGGGTTATTTTGTGATCTCGGTTTCTTAAACGCCCCGGAAACCGGATAACCGTCCTTATGAGCCCTGCTTGTGAAGTGAGTAACTGTCATGTGGCCATTCGAATTCCTTTAATTCACAGAACATTGGTGACTTTCAGTGTTCTTGGCGGTTTCTTGTTTGACAATATTTAAATCTCATTGGATCATTGACTTTTTTATTGCTTCAGTACAAAAGAGTTCTTGCAGTAAACCACTCTTTAAAAGACATGAAATGCTGTTTCTCTCCCTTCATCCCTCCCTCTTCATTTGTCTCCTTGTTCATCTACACTCTCTCCATGTTAGAGTATATATATATATATATATATATATATATATATATATATATCACTAACCCCAGTCAAGAGATTGTAATATGTACGATCTAATTCACATAAATCATATATGTATCTATTCATGTATGCGTGTGTTTGGGTATGTGTTTATGTGTATGACTGTCCATATACACACACACACACACACACACATATATATATATATATATATATATATATATATATATATATATATATATATACCCATACATACACGCTTATATATTTTTATAAATACAGACATTTGCAAACACACACGATGAAGATGAAGATGCCAGGGCTCTCAGGAATACGTCTCTGGTGATTTACTGAATCCAAACAGATCAATTATTAGAGTCAACTGAGATTTCCATCCCACCGCCATCACACTTATGATATTGGTTACTTCGGGCCAACCAGAGAGCCACGACACAGTCACGCAGTCTGTAAGAAATAACAGCTAAACATCCTCAAAGAAGCACCTTACTGCCTTACAATAATGGTGCTTTTTAAATTGTACACTAAACAATGTCAGAAGGCTGCCTTGATGATAATAGATGTAAGTTTTGTTACAAAGCAGGTAAGGTCGGGGAAGGGGTTAGTCGATTCCATTGACTCCAGGGCTCAGCTGGTTCTTATTTTATCGACCACGAAAGGATGAAATGCAAAGTCGACCTCGGCAGAATTTGAACCCAGAACGTAAAGATAGACGAAATGCCACTAAGCATTTCACCCGGCGTGCTAACGATTCTGCCAGCTCACCGCTTTAATAATAACAACAGCACCAACAACAACAATAATAATAATAGAGCCCATATGTAATAATCATTAGTATTATAGGCACACGGCCTGATATGTGAGTGGGGGAGGGGAGCAGTCGATTACATCGACCCCAGTTTTCAACTGGTACTTATTTTATCGAACTCGAAACGATGAAAGGCAAAGTCGACTTCGACGAATTTGAAATCAGAATGTAAAGCCGGATAAGATGTCGTTAAGCATTTTATCCGGTGTGCTAACGATTCTACAAGCTCACCACCTTAATAATAATAGTTTCAAATTTTGCCACAAGGCCAGTAATTTTCAACTGGTACTTATTTTATCGACCCTGAAAGGCAGAGTTGATTTCGGCGGAATTTGAACTCAGAACGTAATGGCGGGCGAAATACCGCTAAGCATTTCGCCCGGCGCGCTAACCATTCTGCCAGCTCGCCGCCTTAATAACAAGAAATATATATGGGCAATACGTGCATGTGTATATATATGCATATATATATATATGCGTGTGTGCATGTGTATATGTGGATAATACACTCCAAGTTACCTGTACGTATATATATGTTTTTTTTTTTTTAGTTATTTAATCGACATCGCCAGGATAGAAGACAAAATTAGACTTCAGCGAGTTTCAAACACAATATAACCAAATAAGGAAAGACACTCCATCCTCACCTAACACCACCCAACCATTTCAACCATCTTTAGAATCCGCACAAAACCAGCGGAAATTCAACAAGCCTTTATCTTTTAACTTTCTTTTCCCGACATATTCCCTGTACCCCATATGTAATTTCGCTTTGGCCATTGTAATCTATGCCATTGGCCTGTTCATCGCTTTATCTCTGTCTCTTTTAAAAAGAGCAGCGTGTATCTGAAGAAATAATAGCTTTAGGAAAAGAGTTGAAACGTTGACTAAGAATGAACAATTTCAATTGATTGGTTTCGCGAGATAACAATTGTCTATTAAAGTCTGTGGTCAAATTTATTGTTTCCTTGATATACAG
>NC_142949.1:38503315-38518315 GCF_046866305.1 Octopus bimaculoides | reverse complement strand
CACGGATATAGAAATTCATACATACATTTATACGCATATCTACACACACAAGCGCACACACACACATATATATATGTGTGTATACATACATGTGTACATTGACGTACCCACGCGCACACATAATTAATTAGTCCCTTGATAACGAACTTAGCTACGTATTTTATCAAGGGAGACATCATTAACACGAAGAATTTTTCTTCCTAACTCTTCATCTCTCTCCCTCCCCCTCTCTCTCTGTTACTCTTTCTTTGGCATACACACACATACACACGTAATGTTTCACTCACTCACACCCTTTCTCTCCACCCCGTCTTTCTCTTTATCTCTCTTATACACACAGAGGCGCTCTTTCCCTTTCTTTTTCCCTGCTTGCATTTTCACTTTCTCTCACACTATCACTCTCTGTTTGTCTGTGTCTGTGTCTCTTCCCCTCTCTCTCTCTCTCTCTCTCTCCTTTCACGCTCCCATACACAAGTTTTACTTTCTCTTTCATTTTTCTCCTCTCTTATCTTTTTATTCATTTCTATACAATTTATTCCTTGCTCTTACTCTTTCATTTAGTCTCACTCTTCACTCTCTCCCTCTCTTTCACATTTCTTCTTTTTCTATATTTTCTACAAATTATTCTCTCGCTCATAAGCTTCTCTCGATCTCTCTTTCAGGCAAACAACGTTTATTCTCTCTCTCTCTCCCTCTCTTGCTCTTCCTCTATCTCACCATCATTCACTTTTTACCTTCTCTCCCCAACTCTCTCTCTCTCATTCTTTCTCTCCTTCTCTCTTGTTGTCACTCTCTGTTTCTCTCTCCCTCCTTCTTTCTCTGTCTTTCTCTCTCTTTTTCCGTCTCTCCCTCTCTCGATGCTCGTTCTTCTCTTCCACCGTTTCTTTCATTCAATCTTTCTCTAGCTTCTTTCAATCTCTCCTTCCCTCTCACTGTCTCTCTCTCTCTCCCTCTCTCCTTCTCACCTCCTCTCCTTCCCATGTTCTCACTTCTTCTCTTCCACTGTTTCTTTCATTCAGTTTCTCTCGAACTTCTTCCTTTACCAAAATTTACATTCATCAATAAAATACCGTTTAAAAATAAAACAAAGAGAGACTTTGACGAGAAGTTTGTTTGAAGGATATGACCAAAGCATTCAAGCGTTTACATTTTACACACGCGAAAATATACACCCTCAAATAAATATACGCGCGCACACACACATGCAAATATATTATATACGCACTTCCATTCGAAACACACGCAAGAACCACATCCAAGCGTACGTGAGTATAAGTACGTGTGTATATCTATATATATGTCTGTCTGTCTGTATGCATGTATGTGTGTCTGAATGTCTTGTATGAGATTGAGTGCTTATGTATATGACTGATATATATATATATATATATATATGCATGTGTGTATACATATATATATTTACATATATACATGCATATATATATATATATATAATTTATATACACACAGATATAAATAAATATATACTCACATATATAAATGGATAAATGTAAATATACAAATATATAAATAAAAATATATATATATGTATGTATATGTGTGTGTGTATGTATATGTTATACGTACATATATATATGTCTGTATTACTATTGATGTATGACACCATCTAGTTAAATCTGACTCGTAGCGGCCATTTGGGATATTTTCGTCCACAAGGCTTTGCTGGCACATTACCGAGGTGGCTTGCCGTCATCCTCTTTTAGACATAGATATACGCATGAGTGAGTGAGTGTGTGCGCGTGCATGTGTGTGCACGTGCATGTATGTACGTACGTATGCATGTGTGTGTGTAATAAATAATAGATATTTATATATAAAATATACATATATACATGTATAAATACATTTTGGAATATATATGGAAATCTAGCAGGATATAATCAAGACATATTAGAGCGGGTAGTTATGGTCAACGACTAGGTAGCTGTAGGGAGTCGGGCCACTGAAGGACTTGAGTTGGTAAACGATCACGTTAATTTACGGCGGGTTCATCAATGCTTGGGGACTATTAGTGGGCCCGTTCAGAGACCTCATTCCCAAATGTAGCTGCCATCATAGGTAAAACTATATGCATGTCATTCCAGAGTTGTTAAATAACAACAAACACGAGGATGTTCGTAGCAATGACAATAACAGCACGAAAGAACAGATTAAAACCATCCTGCCTATACCAGTAAAATGACGAGATGGTCACTGTTTGAACGTCTTTGAGAACAGTTCTATCGACGCTTTCAAGGGTTGCCTTTGAATAAAATACTTTCAACATCAACAACAACTACAAGAAAAGAATTAAATAATAAATGTAAACGAATAGAATTCCTCGCAGTTATATGGCCAATATCGATTGTCAGTCAACCTGACAACATTGATTAAATATCTTTGAAGAATATATATTTTAGAATAACGATTTATGGCTAATTAAAAATAATTAAGCGTGGCCGTAAACAAGTTCGACAGAATCTCCCCCAGTAAATGAGAGAAAGTCTACCTGGTCATCATTCGATCCCTAACAAATAGCAACCGAATCTCCCTCTAATCACACGGTGCCAATCGATGTCTTTCGTTTCCATGACGTTCTTCATATATTTGTACAACTTAAAGAACGTTTATGTAGTCCCTCGACGTAGAAATAGCAGCCACATGTCTCTCTAATCAGACTATAACGTCCTAGGAATATATTTGGCAATGAATGACTAGATACGCCAGCAAAAATCGGAGTGTCACGACTGGAGTGTCATTTATTATAAGTTTCTTTTATCAGGGATGACCCGGCCAAAACAATAACAGTAACAACAACAAGAAGAACTACTACTACTACTACTACTACTACTACTACTACTACTACTACTACTACTACTACTCTAACGACAATCATAGAGCATTAAAGACGAGAAACCATTTTAACAAATGCAGTTAAAGAAGAAAGGTCCAATGGGGGATCGAATGATTTTGTTGCCAGAAATAGGGCACAACTAATTGGTTTGTATCAGTAGATAATTACGGGATCAATACAAAAGCAAAAAAGAGATGCAGGGTTTTTCTTTCATCCTTGCTGGATAAAATTAGTATTTGGCAAATACAGCGACGGTTTTAATAAACTTAACCCACCCACCCACAATGTGTTGTTTTTGTACCTAAACAAAAAAAAAAGAGGGTTTAAAGGAGCCTATTTTCATGGCACCAGAAGACAGACTTCTGTTGAAAGTGTCACCGGAAATTTATATCATTTTATGGAAATAGTTGGGAATGAGCCTATTTCCCGTGTCTATTTTCCTTAAAAAAAAAAGAGGAATCAAGCAATTTTGACAGATATCCTCTCTGCCAGGGAGCTCAGATTACCACTCTTTATTTTTCATTATTTTCCTGAAACTTTATATATGTATTAACACAAGACCAACTATTTCGCTGCTACCTGGTGACTTACACAGTTTCACTATAATTTGCTTCGGAATGGCCGATATTTGTCTTCCACGCAGTGAATGCTTTAGTTTTCCCTTCACGGTCTCCGATCCAATCACTTGTCAGACACATGTACACACTCCTGAATATACAGTTTTATGTATTCTGCTTCATTCGTTATTCCTACCCTTTAGACAATCATTATTTTAACTTACCAGTAACCATTGTGAAACCAGTTTTATTTACATTGTTGTGTTAAATCTTTATTCATGGATTTATATGTCCATGGATTTTTACCTTTCTAACTTATCTCCTTAATCAAATTGATCAATAACTTCCGACAAATATGTCGTCCTGAGTCACTTTAAAGTAACGACTATCATGAAAGGCAAAAATGACTTCGGTAGCTTTTTGGAATATGCTCAGTTGAAATTCTTCCAAGGACAACAAATAAATCCAATTTGGTCACATTGCATGAGAGCATCTTGGTCAATGTATGAACTTTTCAACCGAGCCTCATATGATCAAAGTAGTACGACCATGACTATCACCAATGATATCTCCTATACCTACGATGACATCGTACTGCTTTAGGACGTACGATGTGGAATTTTGATTACTATTTCTAGCAGGATTCAAGACCACGTTGGAGTAAACTCAGTGGCTTAAATTATTAATTTTAAATTATAAGTAGCAAAATACGTCAGAAACGAAATATAGGAATAAGACGAGTCTTTATAACCGAACTTAAATACCTATCATTTTACGAGTATAAAATGCCAAATATTTTAATATTAATATTAAATGTATAAATGCGTTGTATAGTGTGTGTGTGTGTGTGTGTGTGCGTGTGTGTGCGTGTGTTTGTGTGTGTGTGAGGCGGGTAGGAAATATTTGAGCTTATATGATTAAATATGTACTGAGATGAATACACGCACACATTGGCATAGAACAAGCAGACACATTCACATACACGCACAAACATGCACTTATTTATGTATGTGTGTTTGTGTGTGTATATAAATGAAATAAATAAACAGATGTATGTATGTATATATATAGATATAGATATATGCATACATTCCTCCATGCATACGCACAACCATAATACAAATATACATAATCCTCTACACATACATGCGTAGAAATTAATACAGATTCATTTCATTCTTTCTTTATATACGCAGATATATGCAGATATATGCATGTATTGCATATAATATATGTGTGTGTATGTGTGCGTGCGTGTGTGAGAGAGAGAAAGTGTGAGAGAGAGGCATAAGAGATATTTGAAAGATTAACCCTGGTAATTTGAAATGATATGAAAACTTGCTGTTTTTCATTTAAGCAAACTGAACAACAATCTAGAATCTTCTTACAGATGTTTCGGGTTAATTGTGCCTCTTCAGTGTTGTATCACACCCATTCAACTGTTTTATCGTCTTGAAACCAGGACATTCTATGCTTGAATGATTTCGGTATTAGTGCTTCACTGGAAATATCCTTCCTTTATACTTTACCAGTACCATATATATATATATATACATATATATATATATATATATACACATATATATATACATATATATATATATATATATATACATATATATATATATATATATATATATATATATATATATATATATATATATATATATATATATGCATATGTGCGTGTGTGTGAATGTGTGTGTATTCGTCTTTCTCTACCCTGTGAAATCACGACCCACGGTCGTTAAGCAGATTTCGTTTGCACAAGAGAAGGTCATGTTAGAAACGCCGTTTATCATGCACGATCAGGAATGACCAACGGCTAAACAACAAATCATAAATGAGACTGCTAAGTCCAACCTGCGGCGGCGGCTCAACCGCAACACCGCCAAACACAACAAGTACCACTAGTACTACCACCAACACGATCATCACCCTCACCACCACCACTGCTACTACTACTGCTACAGGCCTGCAGTTAAGGAACAGCAAAAACAAAAAGGAACAGCAGCAGCGAAACGTCCACGACTAGAGTGATAACAAGACTTGTTATATCATCGTGCACATCAGCAACACGAAGCCGGCGAGCAGCAGCAGTAGTCGCAGCGGTAGCAACATGAGCAACATTGGCAGTCGAAGAAGAAGTAGCCATATTAGCAGCCTGTGTCGACGTCAAGCTGCCAGCCACTTGTGCTATGATGCAAACTATGAAGATGAGAGCTAAACAGTATTTCACATGTTAGCACTGTAGTCTTAGATTTCGACATCAGTCAGTGGAGAGAAACGCTGAAGCTGCGATAGAAGATCGGCCAAGAGGCTGATATCAGCGCTGTCTTATAGCGGAGAGGCTATTGCAGTTGGGTTCTTAAGCGGGGTTTATATAAAGTGGGATGAATATAATACATATTGGCAAAAATACATACAGATATATATATGTACGTCTCTCTCTCTCTCTCTCTCTCCCTATATATATGCATACATACAAACAGTTGTGATTCAGGATCACAACAGTCCGACGAACGAGAACACGAAACTTTGAGTAGCAGTTTTTTTGTGACTTTTTTGAAGCTTTAATAATAAAATATATAACTCTACTTCAGGTATTGGGCCCAATAGTTTTCCCCTTTGTTTCCCATTTATGCATTTATGTGCTTCCTCTGGTGTGTGTATGCATGCATATATATATATATATATATATATATATATATATATGCGTGTGTGTGTGTGTGTGTATTTATCTATGTACTTATACATGCACTCACAGAAACAAAGTATGTGTGAATAGATTTGATAGAAGGAAAATGAAAGCCCGTCGTATATATATATATACATTTGCATACCATATGACCGTGTGCCTTCGTGTATGTGCACCCTCATGCACATGTGCACGGCCAAATATATATGTGCATATATATATATATATATATATATGCCCCTATTTTTAGACATGTTATATATATAGATAGATACACATGTATACACAAACAGTGACACACACTCGCACACACTTATACATGTATGTATAATTGCATTATATAATACAAATGTATAGAGATAGTCAAAAAGGAGAACGACACTCAAATATACATAAAAGCGTAAAATTATACGCATTTATCCATACTCATTCACATAGAACCGTCAAAAACACATATACAAGCATACGTATAGAGGCATGTATAGATACACATGCACACACATACTAATAACACAAATATAAGTATATATATATATATATATATATATATATATATACATATATATATATGCTACGTAGATATAGACACTAAAATTCTATACATGTTTATATATATGTGCATAATGTTGGTGTGTATGTATGATGCTTATATGCATGTATATATATATATACATGTGTACACACAAGCATTCGTGTATGTGATGGAATTTGTGGAAATATAGAGTGAATTGAAGTTAATGCTTAATGATAAGTAGCACAATGCCACGAGTTTCAGATTTCAAGTCCCAATGGTGTCAAAACCGTTCGAGATGCCTCCGGGGTCGGGTATGGAGGAAGAGTGTTGGGTTGGTGTTTTAACACACAAAACCTTGCCCCACCAAACGACACTTAGGGATCACGTGTCCCTTGGTCGTTACACATCCATCTGTCCATCCACACACATGTCTATATATATATATATATATATATATATATATATATATATGTTTATAAATCAATATATATATACATATATATGTATATATATATATGTACGTATATTGCATATATTTAGTATATACACATGTACGTATAAATGTGTCTATATATATATATATACTGATGCATACATGGACATGTGTTTATACATAATTATATATACATATGATACTTCTATATATAATTAAATATATATTAAAATGTAAGGTCGAATATTGTGATTAATAAATTAAACATGTCTGCTTAATTTTTGTCAATTAACATATTCATATTCGGTAAGGCACACGCAGGCGTAATCACATTCGCGCGCACACACAAAAACCCAAGCAGAATAAATGGATGCATATTACAAACCCCGACATATAAGTTTACTATACATGTGTAATATTAGCAACAAAGTGTTTTGCTTGCAACATTATATATACACACATACATACATACATATATATATATATATATATATATATATATATATATATATATATATATATATATATATACATATATACACACATAATGATATTATGGTTTATAACAATGATATTGTAGTTTATATCTGTGGCTTAGTATGCGTAAAAACACAAATAACGGTAAAAGATTATCAATTATTAATTGAGAATACTAACAGGCAGTGCCTTAATTAGTGTGTGTGTGTGTGTGTGTGTGTGTGTGTGTGTGTGTGTGTGTATTCAGGCGCAAGAGTGACTGTGTAGTAAGTAACTTGCCTACCAACTAAATGGTTCTGGGTTCAGTCCCACTGCGTGGCACCTTGGGTAAGTGGTTTCTACTATGGCCTCGGGCCGACCACAGGTTTGTGAGTGGATTTGGTAGACGGTAACTGAAAGAGGCCCATCGTGTATATATATATATACTTATATATATGTGTGTGTTGGTGTGTTTACGTCCCCGTAACATAGCGGTTCGGCAAAAGAATCCGATAGAATAGGTGCTAGGTTTACATGTATAAGTCCTTAAAGCCCTTAAAGCCGGGAATTTTTCAGCACCCCCTCGTGTATAACTATGTTCGTATATGTGTAGGAATATCAGAAAATACGTTTTAGAGTATGAATGATTTTTCTATCTGAGAATGCGAACCAGAATTCGTTTGCTTCTATGATTCTGTGAGCATATGTCTGTAAGTGTTGGCTTGGGCGTGTGTTTGTATGTATGTATGTATGTATGCGGGTGGATGCGTGTGTGTGTGTGTGAGAGATAGTGTGAGTGTATTTAAGGTGAAGTCCCCTCGGGATCGTTATCTTGGAATTGAGAGTATCTTGGTGTCTTGGATGAGACGTTGTAAAGGTTGATACAGAATGGATGCTCGTCCGATATATATATATATATGTATATATATATATATATATATATATATATATATATATATATATATATATATATATATATATATAGTGTCTTTCAGTGTATCGTGGAAATAGTGAGAGGACGGGGAGAAATAGAGAGACAAAGAGAAAAAAGCAGAGAGTGTAGGAGACGGACAAATGAACGCAAACTCAGGAGAGATAACAGAGGTGATATGTATGAGATGGGGCGTGATTGACACACACACATACATATATATATATACATATATAAGCCTAAAACACATGATTTGGTGAAGAGAGTGTGCAGTGATGAGAGATAGACACACAAAAATATTGTAGTGAACCAGAGAGAAAGAGAGAGAGAGAGAGAGAGAAATACAAAGGAAGCGAGAGAGAGAGAGAGAGAGAGAGATGGAGAGTTGAAATTGTGATAAGATTGTGCAACTGGTAAAACCATTAGCAAAATTCTACAGGATCGTGATATCATCTCGAATATCTTAAGAGATAGTAAAATATCGAGTTGTGTGTGTGAGTACGTATATATATATATATATATATATATATATATATATATATATATATATACACATACACACCTTTCAATAGATATATATGTAATAATAATAAATATAAAATTAATTATAAATGCTTCAAAATTTGGCAGACGACCAGGAATTTCAGGGGCAAAGGGATTTCAAAACAACAGGCTCTGCACTTGACTAGTGCTTAATTGTATCGAGCCTGAAAAATGAAAGGTAAACTTTACCTCGGATGCTTACTTGTATGTATGTATATTATATATATATATGATATATATATATATATATATATATATCATTTATATAGGATGCGATGGTTAAATTGTCGGCATTGTTTTTTTTTTATTTCATGCATGCACATTGCTTGTTTTTGATTTTGTCGACTACACAGTATAGTAGGGTTAGTTGGGCACCGACTGTAAGAAAAAAAAGCACCATGACGCATTTCACTCTGCTTAACCATTTTCTCACACCGTCTCCGATGAATGGATATAATAAATATCCTGGAAACAGCTGTAAGACTTATTTATAAATGCTCTAATACCTTCACACCCCTGGTTATTACATTATATTATATTATATTATATATTATATCGATGCATAAAGATCTAGGGATCCAAGTGTAGGAAGTTTGTAAGCTTCAATCAGTCCGTGGCAGGTATAGAAAACAAAAAATGAACAGTGTATGACAATTTATTGGCGTTGAAGGTTACACATTTTCCCCCATATCGAAGTCAAAAGGAAATTCGATAAGCTGAAAGTTTCTTTATACCTCATGGTTAGCGACTAGAATTGTTGTGAACGCAAGCAGAAACCAAATTGAAGGAATGGAACGGGTAAAATCCAGGATGTATATGTTTCTTAACGAGCTGATCCTCTGGTGCAATAATTACTCCATGATGGTTTTTCAACTTAGCTAACCAACAGGCAGAAAATACCATTAATTACATGGATGTTATATTGTCGCTTGGAATCCCCAAATTAGCTCACCATAGAGTTCAATTTACCTTTTCTATGGTGCCCGACCTTCTTCTGGTGTCCTGAGAACCTCTTTATTTTCCTTCATAATTAAATCAGCGCTGGGACCACTCCAGTTATAAATGTGCTACAAATAGCTATGAATAACTTATTTCTGTGATGAAGGGGAAAACATTGATCTTTCACTGATGAAATTTTAATAAAATCAAAATCCAGGTAGATCGATACATTTTTTTTTCTCACCATAGACAGATGAATCTGTGATATGATAACTTTATTTACATATGACAGGGAGGTCAAATTTTATGTTTATATATAATAAAAGATTAACTTCGGCTTCAAATTATTCTGACAACATAGCGGATAGTTCGCCAATAGTAAACACAAAAATCATGGGAGCATGTGTGTATCTTTATCTATCTACTACTTGCTTATCCGGTTATCTATTTCTATGTATGTATGCAAGTATGTATGACGGTATATATATATATATATATATATACATAGACAAATATATATACACGTGTGTGTGTGTGCGTACGCTTCTATGTATACATGCTTTATATATATATATATATATATATATATATATATATATATAATGTACTACATTTTAGAATAGTATACATACATTTATACATACATTTAGCGACGAAAATCTTCTGGAATCTTTAAATCCCAGATGGAAAGAAGAGCTTCATCAGCAATTTCCATGTTCTTGAGCAATTCTTTCATTATTCTCAAGCAATACACATTTATATACTGAAGTTTTTTTTACATCAGAAAAGATAGACTTCTGGATATAAATAGACACACAAGCACATTCACATAGAAATCATGTACACACACGCACACACATTTATTCTTTTACTTTTTCAGTCATTTCACTGCGGTCGTGCTGGAGCACCGCCTTTAGCCGAACAAATCGATCCCAGGACTTATTCTTTGTAAGCCTGGTATTTATTCTATTGATTTCTCTTGCTGAAGCGCTAGATCTCGGGGACATAAACACACCAACATTGGTTGAGAAGCGATATTGGAGAAGGGTCTAACACAGACATGCAAACATAGACATGTATATACGACGGGCTTCTTTCAGTTTCCGTCTACCAAATCTACTCACAAGGCTTTGGTTAGCCCGAGACTATAGCAGAAGACAGTTGCCCAAGGTTCTGAACCCGGAACCATGTAGTTGGGAAACAAGCTTCTTAACACACAGTCACGCCTTTATGTATATAGTTTATGGGCGCGCGTGTGTGTGTGTGTGTGCATAAAAAAAGTATCATCGTTCCGCCTTATATTAATTGGTGCGGCGAACAAACTTACTCTATTTACTCCTGGAACAACCTCCAAGATTTCTTTTTCTGAGTCTTCAACTTATTTTCTTTATTCAGCATTTTTTTTTGTTTTGTGTTTTATTTCGTAATGTTTTACTACGTTCTTGTTTTTTTTAAGAGATAAATATACAAAAATCTTTTGTTGTATTTAGACAAACTTCTACATCAATCCACTGGGGACCACCACCGCCGAGCTGGCGAGAGATCGTATTGGTGGTCGCACTACATGAGAGAAATAACAGCAAAATCTTCCTCAAATTTCACACCCTATTTCAGGATGGGTACGTTGCATAATGTTGTTTTAGATAAACTATATTTTTTTTAAAAAAATAACCGACGAGATGGTCATACATCGAACGCCTTTTATCATAGTTCTACTTGATCAAGGCTGATAGTGGAGGCAGTTGTTGTAACGTTAATTATAAGTTTTATCTCCCTTATTTGTTGTTTTTAGATTGACACATCTCTAGAGGGAGTTTTTTAGCCTATTAGTTGCATGGGTAACCTCAGTTAAGAGCGGATTCTCAACTCACTATTATATATATATATGAAATGCTACTCTATGTGTAGTCGTAATGTAGAACTCTCCCCTGAGGTCTCGTCCTAGGGCCAATTTGTCGAGATTCACAATTAGCATCTCAACATACCCCTCTCACTCTTTGTCGTACATATGAAGATATATATTAATATATATGCACACGCACACACACACACATGCACGCACACATATATATTGGTATAAGGAATAGATTTTCTTTCATACGTTTCATTAAATACACGACTGTGTTCGAGATTTATCTTCTATATTTCAATATTCTCCTAATTTCTTGTTAGTGTTTTGCAGCTCGTTTGGATAAATAAATGTCCTAAATTCTTCTTCCTGGATTCATTATTTGCTGCCTCCAGATCTTTATACTCTTTTTCAAGAGATAAAATAGATTTTGTGTATGTTTATTCCAATACACAAATTGAATCCACGTAGAATTTTACGTCAAACAGAATTAACAGGAAAATATGAAAACTCTAGAAAAAAACTCAAGATAAAAAAACTTAAACACAGTCGTGTGGTAAATGAAACACATGAGGCCAAAAATCTCAATTTGGCAGGGTCTAGAGTGGTGCACAAAATTGTGTTTACATGTGTATTTTATTAATCTTAGAAGCATGATGGTAAAGCTAACTATCGTAGGGATTGAAGTCAGGGTCAAGTAGGGAGAGAAACGATACAAGAAAAAAACAATTACGTTATGAAGTCAAATGAAATAAAATATAAAGTCAAGCTTGTGTTGTAGGCCGCAAAAACAAATTTGCCAGCCAGAGGACATGATATGTGCTGGAGGGTGAGCGGGATCAAACGAGTAAATCACCACAGACGCCATTACATGACTGGTACATTATTTTGCCGCTAGAGGAAAGATGGAAAAGCAAGTTTGAACGGCCGGATTTAAACTCTGGGCGTAAAGAGGCGGAGCATAAATCTGGAAAGCGGTTTGTACGATGATGAGGATGACGATGGTGGTGGTGGTGGTCATGAGGATGATGATGATGATGAAGACGACGGTGATAACGACAACGCAGCAGAATAATTACGACAAGCACAACAGCCAGAAATACGGTAACGTTGAGAGGAAGAGAAGAAGGAGACAGAGGAAGAAGGAGGAAAGGATAAGCGATGTGTGTGTGTGTATATATATATATATATATATATATATATATATATATATATATTCATATGCATGTATGCATGTACATGCATACATGTTTATATGTATATATATATATATATATATATATATAGTATGCATTTATCTATCTCTATATATATATATAGATTCATATGCATGTATATGCATACATGTTTATATGTATATATATATATATATAGTATGCATTTATCTATCTATCTATATATATATATATATATATATATATATATATATATATACACACACACACACACACATAGCTAGCACCTCCCCCACGTGCCATCGACCTACTACCGACATCGTTAATTACCTTCGATGGACCACTTCATAAACAGCTGCTCCCTCTGTGTGAATGCCGGTGGTAGTAGTAGTAGCAGTAGTGGTGGTGGTGGCGGCGGCGGTGGTTACTACAAAGAACTTACGATGCTGGTTGATAATGAAGTGGGCGGGTGATGGTGGTTGGTTAAAAATGCAGTGGTGGCCACATTAGCGGGCGTCTGTCGGTGGTTGTGGTAGTGGTGGTGGTGTAGTGCGCTGTGATGTGGTGGTGGTGTGGTCGTATTGGTAGTGCCAGTTCGTACCACAGTAGAAATGGACATGTATGGGCAGTAGTTGATGTAACTGTAAAAACGTGGTGGCGGTGAGAGTGTTGTTGAGGTACAGGTCACAATGATTAATTAATCTACGCACTGGTGGTTAATTAACCATACATATACACATACAACCCCCACACACACCCACGTACCCCCACACGTTTGCTTTATGTTTAGTTAAAATAAAAGCAATTTTAAACCAATCGGAAGGGTTGCTCCATGCATTTGTAGAGGACGAATCTATTATTATTTTACAAGAATAATATTGACTGTAATTTCGAAGTTTCGGCTAGCTAAGCGATACAGACATGTACATACATACATACATGCATATGTACGTGTGTGTGTGTGTGTGTGTGTGTGTGTGTGTGTGTGTGTAGATAGACGACTAGCTGGCTAGATGGATAGATAGATATACACTTATGTATGCACACGTAAACACATAATTATATAGTGCAAAAAAGGCGGAAAGCTGACAGAATCGTTAGCACGCCGGACGAAATGCTTAGCGGTATTTCACCCGTCGCTACGTTCCAAGTTCAAATTCCACCGAGGTCGACGTTGCCTTTCATCCTTTCGGGGTCGATGTAATCTACCAGTCCCCTTCCCACAAATATGAGGCCTTGTGCCTCTAATAGAAAGGAAAATTATGTAGTACAAACGCGCGCACACATACGAGCTTCTTAACATCACAGGTACGAACGAGCGCAAGAAAATACAAAAAAATATTGGATAATTCTATGCCTCAAGATTTCACGAGGTATATATATATATACACACACACACACACATACGTGCATATACGCATTTGATAAAATAACATGTGCTTTGCTTTTTGGTTTAGAATTTCGCTTCCAAATATGAAAACGCAGTTTCGATTCCGTGACGCAATATCTTGTACAGTTGTCATTTTCTATACCCCAGAGTCGATCCTATCCTGAATGGATATATATATATATACGACGGATTTTCGCCTACAGACTCCTCTCAGGAAGCTTTGGTTGGCTGCGGCTACAGTCGTAGATACACGCCCGAGTTATATGTGGATATTAACATTTGGGCGTAAAGTTATATGCTTATGTGTACTCCCTTTTCTATGGATGTCTATGTATACGCACAAAGCAATAGATTTCGGGGTAAGAGGGGAGAATCGATTACATCGACCCAGAAGCTCAATTGATACTTATTTTATCGATCTCGAACGGATGAAAAGCATAATCGAATTTTTATTCAGAACTTACAGAATCATCAGGACTGACCCTGAACAATTTGTTTCCCTCTAAATCACTTCCTTTCTACCCTCTCCCACCTCCGTTCCCTCTACCTTTATCATCACTATTAATCTGTCTATCGCCCTCTTAGTGTAGGTATAGGTTTGTGTATGTATATGTATAGAGATGTAGATGTATGTATGTATGTGTTCTTAAATTCGTTTCTC
>NC_142949.1:38493315-38498315 GCF_046866305.1 Octopus bimaculoides | reverse complement strand
TTCTTTTCTATATATGTATGTGTGTGTCTGTAAAATCAGAAAAGCGTAAGGTAGATAGAGGGGTACCGAGAGAAATGAATAGGTAGGTAGGTCGGTATAACTAGAAACTGAGCGGGGGAGGGGAAGAGAGAAATAGAAAAAGTATGTATGAGGAAGAAAGTGAATCAGATTAAGTGTAGAAATACACACACACACACACACACATATATACATACATATATATAGTCTTTTATACTTTTACTTGTTTCAGTCAGTTGACTGCGGCCATGCTGGAGAGGTTTGTGTGTGTGTGTATATATATATATATATATATATATATATATATATATATATACACACACACATACACACTTGTGTCTGTATGTCTGTGTATATATGTAGAGAGAGAAACAGGCAGAGAGAGTGTGTGTATGTGTGTATCGCTCAAAGCTTATTAAGTTATCATCGCAGTAGATGATACGGGCTTTTTCTTTCTCTTTTTGCGGGTGGAATAAGGATGGTGTGGGTACCCCGTTTATTCTTTTCTTTTTGTTTTTTTTTTTAAATAACTTTTTTTTTTAACTTTCATTCTTCGTTTTCTGTTTTAAATCTTTTTTTTTTTCAATTTTGTGTTGCTTCAAGATTTACTTCGTCTTTCGTGTTGTTGTTATTGTTGGTGTTGTGCTGTTACTCATGTTATGACGCTGTTGTTGCTGTTATTTTTGTTTTTTTGTTATTGCTTTGTTGTTATATGTGTGTGTTTTTACCTCACAAGAAGCTAATATGAGAGACAAGAAACAGCATGCATGTCCGTGTTTGTCGCCTAAAGTGACTCCACAGACACGTCTTTATCTTTCTGCTTCGTTCTTCCCTTCTCGAAGACTTCCAGCAAATTTCTACAAGAAACAAACCTGGAAAAAACGGTGGTGCTTACTGGCAAGGAGCACATGCGGTCGGGTGGCGTGGCGGGGGTTGTGGAGCTATTGGTGCTGGTGTGTTGGCGGTGGCCGTGACGGTGGTAAATAGAGGTAGTAGCGGTGGTGGTGATGCGAGTGGTGGTGGGGTCGGTGGTAGCAGAGGTGGTGTTAACAGCGGTAGTGCCGATGCTGGTGGTGAAGGTGGTAGTAGAGTACATGGTGTAGTGTTACTTAGTGGTGACGATAGCAGTGGTGGTAGCACACATGGTGGTGACGTTGGCATTGACGGTGGTAGTGGTGATGGTAGTTCTGATGGAAGAGATGATGGGAGTCGTGTTCATGGGGCTAATGTTGGCTGTCCCGGTGATGGTTGTAATGGTGGTGATGGTACTGGTGGTAGGGGTTTGTGGTGGTAGCCTTAGTAACGCTCATGCTGGTGGTGGCAGTACTAGTATTGATGGTATCCGTGGTTGGGATGTTGGTAATGTTCCTGCTGCCGGTGGTGGTGGTAGTTGAAATGGTGGTGTTGGTGGTGGTTGTGTTGATGATGCTGATGGCGGTGTTGGAAATGATGGTCCGAGCGAGGTTATTCATTTTCCTCGCAGTCATTGTTTTCCTTTAGCTACAGGTCAACCTTAATCAAGCAAACCAATGAGGAAAAAGCTTTCCATGACTGACCATCCAGACGTTTCTCCCGTGGACAGGGGACTCAGAACCGCATTATTCAACTTCTTTCTTTTAAAGGTAATTTGACCGGGGTTTCGCTACTTTTCGACACATTTCCAGCGACCGCATACTGACTTCCTCATTGATTCAACAGTGGTGGTCTTGCTTGCATTGGCAGTAATCCTAACGATGCAGGTGGTGGCACTGGTGGTCTTTGTAAAGGAGGAGACATTGGTTGTGTTTGAGTGGTGGTATCGACGGCGGCAACGGCGACAGAAGCGAACGATGCGGTGGTGGTACGTGAGGAGGATGGTGGCGGGAGTGGTGGTTATATTAGGATTGACTGTGGTGGTAGTGATGCTGCTGCTGCTGCAGACGGAAGAGTAAGGAGAGGCTGACATACAGACAGACAGGTGGGCCGTTAGTGTCGACCCACTGACAGACTCGTAGGCTGACTGGTAGATTGACGGGCTGGGTAGGCTTTCAGGGTTTACGTGCAAGTTAGCTTTCGTCTATCTGGTTATCAGGAGATGAATCCATCTGCTGGAGCAATCAGTGTGCTTTGAACCTCTGCCGAAATAATATAAATATAGAGCACACACGATGCGTTTTCTTGTGACGTCAGGCTGACTAATATGTCTACCCCTAATAGTTGCCGTTCACAGGCCCACACGCGTGTATTCGTGTATTCAATTCTTTCATTTCAGTCATTTGGCTGCGGCCATTCTGGAGCTCTACCTTAAAGGGTATTCTAGTCGAAGAAATCGACCCCAGGACTTATTTGTTAACCTAGTACTTATTCTATCAGTTCTTTTGCCGAACCGCTAGGTTACGGGGATATAAATACACAAGCATCGGTTGTCAAACAGATGTCCGGGTGACAAACATACACACATAAATAAATGCATACATATATACGATGAGCTTCCTTCAGTTTCCGTCTACCACATCCACTCACAAGGCTTCGGTCAGCCCGAGGTTATAGCAGAAGGCACTTGCCCAAGGTGGCACACAGTGGGACTGAGCCTAGAACCATGTGGTTGGGAAGCATCTTACCACACAGTCATACATACATACAGAGAATTATGTCTTTTAACAAAGCTTATATATCCTAGACGGAACACAGCTGCAGAGTGTATCACATCACTAATGGGGAAAAAAAAAAAAAAAAAAAAAAATTGTTAAACATTCAAAGTGGCTGTAGTAACTAATATAACCTCGCAGGTTTCGAATCCCTCTAGCGCTAACAATTATTCTTATTTTCATTTTTATATTTATTCCTATATATTTCAAAAATGTGGATGAAAACCTATGATTACAGAAGGAGATCACTTCTATAAATCTATTTAAGGTTTTCGACCCGAAAGACCTAAAGATAGCAAGGGATTCCCTAGCACACAATAAATATTTACTAATATTTACTCTAAAATATAATCGACCATTCCACAAGTGCATATGAGAGGTTCTCTCGTAATGAATAACGGATTATTCTGTGTTCTACCACAACATCCACTTTTAAGCCAGCTTACCGCTGGCTTAAGTTTGCTTATAACAAGTCTTTTTACTTTATGCACAAGGTCTGAAATTTGGGGAAAGAGGGGCAGTCGAATACGTCGACCCAGTATTCGACTGGTTCTTACATCAGCTACCCCGAAAGGATAAAGGACGAAGTCGACCTCGGTGGGCTTTGAAATCGAAATGTACAGCCGGAAGATGTGCCACTAAGCCTTTTCTCCGGCTTTTTCTCCACTAAGCATCTTCTCTTGCGAAGGATTCTGTCAGTTTGCTGCCTTGAATTTGCATAAATTGATTGTTTGTGATTCAGGCATTTAGACTCACGGCCAATAAATTTGAGGGGACGATGTCACTTGATATCATTGATTTCAGTATTGACTGGGCTCAGAGTTTCTTTTATCGATCCTACCGAAAGGGATAAATGTCAAAGTTGGCTTCCTCAGGATTCGAACACAGATCGCAAAGAACCGGAAAAAAAAGACATAAGGCATATATTTTTTAATCGATCGTCAATCGATTCAGCTGGCTCGTTTCTTTCAAATTACTTTGAAATAACTCTTTCTACTATTTACCTAAAGACTGAAGTTTTAAGGAAGGAACGGGATAGTCGCAGACATTGTCTAAAGTGTTCAGCTAGTAATTATTTTATCGGCCCCGAAAGAGATGAAAGACAAAGTGGACCTTGGTTGAATTTGAACGCCGAATGTACAAAAAAAAAAAAAAAAAAGAAGCTTGGGACAAAATTCTGTTAAAAATTTTGTTTGTCCAATTCCTCTTTAACGACTCTACCAGGTCACCACTTTCATTCCGTTCAAGCTAATAACCACAAAATAACATTTATATCTGATGTCAGCATCTACAACTGATCAGAATACAATCCACAGACTTTCAAACTGTGAACTAACCACATCAAATTGATGGCTTTTAGAAGAGTTTGGTGAAGATCATCCATCAACTTCTACTGTTAGATCCTCCTCCTCCTCCTCATCGGCGTCGCCCTTCATATTTTTCGACTTTCTCTTCCTTCTTTCTTCTTCCACTTCTACTTCTTTTTCTTCCCTTCATCGTTGTTGTTGCAGCTGTTGTGTTGGCTATTGTTGTCGTCGTCTTTTACATCGTTGTCATCGTTGTTGTTCTCCTCCTCCTCCTCCTCCTCCTCCCTCTACTTCTCGTCCACTTTCTTTTCCCTTTTCTTCGTTTTCTCCTTCATTACTCGTCATTGGTAACGGTAACCTTGGTTCCCGATTAAACATTGTATCAGACAGGACTGTATTAGACAGAGATGCATCAGACAGAGCTGTATTAGGTACAGCTGTATTAGACAGAGTTGTATCAGACAACTGTATCAGACAACTGTATCAGACAATTGTATCAGACAGAGCGAAACACACACAAGTTTAATAAATATGACATAAGTTTTGGAAATGAAACAAAAATAAACGCTGCACAATTAAACAGCATTTAGTTAATCTTAACGAGTAAATCCACCCCATTAAGTTAATACAAATTTATATTTCCTACTGAAAAGATCCGGGAAGGAAACCTCTACAGGGTTACTCAGCTTGTTAGAAATAGCAGTCAAACATCCCTCTTCGAAACAATGTGCACATTGGATTATATAGCTCTAGATACATTATATATAAAATGAATAAATAAATAAATACATATTTCATGACCGAAATCCATTCGATCACATGCCTGCTTCATCAGTGCTAACTTGGCGATAAAAAGAAAACAATCAAGCAAACACATCTACAAAAACTGAGGCACACAATCTTCTGCTGATGCGTATAATCATTTATGAAACGGTTTCTGTAAACGACACTGCAGTAGCATGAGGACAGTACGACGTCAAAAAGTATATATATATATATATATATATATATATATATATATATATATATGTATATACGTCAAAATCAT
>NC_142949.1:38483315-38488315 GCF_046866305.1 Octopus bimaculoides | reverse complement strand
AAGGATACGATTTCTGATATTATTGATCCTAAACTACTGAAAGGAAAAAATAATGGTTTGAACCCAGAAAAATATATTTCCTCTGATTTGAAAACAAGGCCAACAATTTTGAAAAGAAAGGTTTCGTTCTCACAATCAACCGCGATAGTAGGTTTGTATCATCTTCTCGGCCCCGAAAACTGCAAAGGTAAATTTATTTAACCTCGGTACAATTTGAATTAACAATGAAGCGAGGCAGAATACGTAAAGCAAAACATTTCGTCCGGCGGTCTAACGAAACTATGAGTGATGTATATAAAGGATTACACAAATATTATTCATACAAGCATAATAAATTGTCGTGAATATCTTGTTATATAAACTGAACCGAAAATATAAAGGACGGATACTGAAAACCCGTCCTATATATATCAAACATTCATATATATATATATATATATATATATATATATGGAGAGAGAGAAAGAGAGTGAAAGAGGGAGAATGAGAGAAAAGGGGAGAGAGATATGTAGATATAGATGCATATCAATATATAGATATTTATGGAGCGTATTCTCAAAAACTCTTTAGAAAATTGTAGACTGGAGGATGAAAGTGATGCTTTTACAATTTCGTTCAGGTTTTCGAATATATCTGTTTGCCTTTCTAGCACAGACTTTTTTTGTCTCTTTTTGCCTAATTAGCCATTAATTATGATTGTTGTCACCTTTAGATAATTGCATTGAAGTCGGCAATTAAATTACCTGTATGCTAACGAAGGGAAAAAGCAAAGAAAACAGAGATAATTATAAATATCAACGGTAGCATTGTGTGGGTGAATGTTTCCTTACATATACACATAATGTATATACATACACATATTTATTTGTGTATAATATATATGCAATGCACATGCGCAGTGAGACACTCGCTCATTAACAAAATAATATTTCTAGAGCTCATCATTGTGATTTTTCATTTTCTCTTCACTTTAACATTCTCACGTAACGAAGCTTGTGAAATTTTTATCACTATTAGTGTTAAACGCAGACAGGTGCTCTCTCTCTCTCTCTCCCTCTCTCTCTCTCTCTCTCTTTCTCTCTCCATCTATTTCTTTCTCGCTTTATCTCCCTCTCACTCTCATTCTCTTTTTTGGATGATCACCCGAGTAGGTCTATATTTATGTATATCCCTATCCATATTCCTCTCTAGCCATACTGAAGGAAATTAATCAGAATTCGCCATCAGAGGGTGGTATATTAAATTCGGAGACTGCGCACGAGTTGGATATAAATACTGACTTAATAACGTAAATTACATACAAAAAAAAAAAACAATTAGGAAGCAAAATACATATGAAAGACACAAGAGGTAACGCCAGTCGTTTAGATAAACGGAAACCGATAAAATTAATCTTTTCTACTCTGGGCACAAGGCCCGAAATTTTGGGGGAGGGGACCAGTCGATTAGATCGACCACAGTATGCAACTGGTATTTAATTTATCGACCCCGAAAGGATAAAAGGCAAAGCTGACCTCGGCGGAATTTGAACTCAGAAGGTAGCGGCAGACGAAATACCGCTAAGCAGTTCGCTCGGCGTGCTAACCACTCTGCCAACTTGCCACCTTCCCTGATATCCTTTCTATTCTGTGTAAGTCGGAACTTTTATATATAAACATATGTATATTTTTTATATCAAATTTATTTAATATTTTGGCATAACGACGAGCCTAACTGGCTTATTCTTAAATTTACTCCCATTTTTAACGGATGTATATAGTTATCCGTTAGAGGGAAGCACTGGTGTGGGGATTTTAAACCATTTACTATTAGAGAATTATTTTCTCCAGGGTGACTGCTGTGGTTTTGCCTTGTTACAAACATATTTTAACTCACTTAAAGTTCGTCCATTCCTAATTACTGCTCGGTGCTGATTTAAATATCTTTATCCCGATCAGGCGGTCAACTGGCCAAAAACAGTCACTGATTTTAGCTGGGTTTTTTTTTTTTTTTACTTAAAACTACGGCTTTGAATCTGCCGATGGTTATCTCTCTTCGGTATTTTCCACTGATTAAGGCGAAAGAGCCAGAAACATACGTCTGGGAATCTGCTAGCGGGAAGCACTGGGCAGGTATGGTGCCTTTACCTTTTACCATAAGAAAGAATTTTTCTCCACGATAACTGCGTGAATTTGCCTTCAGAAATTAAGAATATGTCACAAACATATTTTAACTCATCTAAAGTTCATACATACATATATACATACACAGCTATCTCTCTCTCTCTCTCTCTCTGTATATATATATATATATATATATATATATATATATATATATATATACATATATATATATATACTTATATATATATATATGTATCTGCCTATCGGTCTACCACTCTTTTACTCGCTCTCTCTCTTTAAATTTACACGCACACATATATATATATATATAAGTGTCCATGCGTGTGTATATATGTATATACATACATAAATATTTCTGTATATATATATATATATATATATATATATATATATATATATACATTCATCTGAATATATGAACGACTATAATCTCTGCTTATAATGTATATCTACTTACTGTGTGTACAAAGCAGTTTGTATATACAAGTGCTTGTGTATATATAATTTGCAGAATATTTATGCGTGTGCGTGTGTGTGTATATATATGTTGTGTGTGTCTGTGTGTGTTCAGGTGGGGGAAACTATTTTGCTAATATATCTGAGATATGTAAATACAAAACATAACAAACAAGTGCGAAATCCTAGATGAAGATGATGTTGGTGGCGGTGGTTGTGGTTGTGGTGGTGGTGGCGAAGATAGTAATTTTAGAAGTGGGGCTGTGGGTGGCGGTGTTGGTTTCGTTGTTGCTAGAGGTGTTTCTGATGGTGCTGGTAGTTGTGTTATTGGTGGCGGTGCCGGTGGTGGTGATTATGTAGTGGTGATGTTAGTGGTTGGTGGGGGGTGGGGGCTATGAAGATGAAATGTATGTTGTCCGTCGAGAATGACCATACAAAACTAGCCGTATTTCATCTTTAATCTTCCTCGTTGCGGTCAAAGAGATAATCACGTTATACACCCCCACCCACCACCACACACACACCCCTTTCCTCTCTACCCCACGCTACTCTACAGCCGACCATCACCACCACCATCACCACCAACACCATCACAACCATTAGCACAGACACCACCACCAACACAACCAGCACCATCACCACACCACCACCACCACCATCACCACAACCACCGCTACCACTGTCATCGAGGCCACCGCCAACATCGCCATCACCACAACCACCACCACTACCAGCACAACCACCAAAACCCCCGCCACCACAGTCTCCCACCATCACCACTGCCGCAGCCGCCACCATCATCAGCATCAGAGCCACTACCGTCACCACCACCACCACTGCCGGCGCCACCACAACAACAAGCAACGGTTAATTCTCCTCTGCCTCATACCCCCACATTAATTCCACCCTCTCTTTATCTATTTCCTTCTCCAATAATGCATGCCTGTCTGTGTGTCTCACTATGTGAGATTCTTTCTCTTTCTCTTGTCCTTCCTTCATTTCTTTTTTCTCTTTCTTTCTTTCTTTCTTTCTTTCTTTCTCTCTTTCTCTCTTTCTTTGTTTCTTTCTGTCTTTCTTTTTGCAATCTAGTTGCTGCTGTTTCCTTATTATGCTATTTCCGTCCGATGTCCACCGTGGTTTTGTGGTTTGATTATAACGGTGGGGGGTCAGTCATCGTATTAGTAGCCAATGTGGAGGAGGGAAGAAGAAGAAGAAGAAATTACAACCTCGCTCTATCTTTCCTCTCCGTGAGGACATTCGAAATCCAATAAGTTTTGCTTCATCTATGCAAGATAAAGGCTTTAAAATTAAGCCTATCTCTGTATGTATATTTATATATTACGCGCGCGCATATTTCTGTGTGAGTGTTTGTTGTGCGTGCGCGTGCACGTGTCTGTTTGTGTATGCACGAGTGTATATATACGCACATATATACATATGCATATGTGTGGTGTTTCTATATGTGTTTATGTATATGCATGTATATTTCTCAAATTGGAGTATCTGTGCATGTGTATGTACACACACACACACATATATGTATATATCAAACATACATGTAAATATTTGACGATATATACATAAATTCAAAGGTACACGCCCACGCATACGCAGATATACACACTCACTCTCTCCAACACTCGTTATATATACACATGCGTATATATATGCACGCATGTCTGTATAATGTGTGTGTGTGTTACTAAACCTATTCGTTACTGATAAATATATATATGTGGTACTTGAGTGTGTGTGTGTGTGTGAATGTGCGTGTGAGTAGTCGGGTGTGCGTGTGAGTAGTCGGGTGTGCGTGTGTGTCTATGATCCTGCGCGTGTGCATCACTCTGCTGTGCGTATTTGTGTCTTTCTTCTGATAAACCTAACTAATTTTCACAACAATTTTCAGGTTCAATGACATCAGGATGTGAGAGCAACTTTGCTAAGGCTAATGTCAAAATAATCGGTGGAGCTACACGCTTGTTTCGTCACCCCAGCACAAGGAGAGGAGTAAATGGTATTTCCTTAAGAAGATTTCCTTTCTATTGAATTTGGTTTTCCATTAAGCAAAGCAAATTTTCTTCGTCTTCTGGCCACCCTAACCAAAATGGTGGCGGTGGCGGTGGCAGCAGCGATGGAACAAACGACGAACGATAATAGCAAAACGGAAAAGGAATATTCGTAATAATAGCATTAATTTGAATAATAATAATAATAATAATAATAATAATAATAATAATAATAATAATAATAATAATAATAATATTGTACAAGGTTTTGATGATTGTGGGAATGCATGACGATGATGAGCATTGCTCTTGATGAAGATGATGACGAAAAGGAAGAAGAGGAAGAAGAAGAAGATTATGATGATGATAAAGATGTTGATGCTGTTGCCGTTGTTGCTGATGATGTTAACATCGA
>NC_142949.1:38475815-38478315 GCF_046866305.1 Octopus bimaculoides | reverse complement strand
ATATATATATATATATATCTATATCTATATATTATATGTATGTATGCATGTATGTATGTATATATATGTATGTAGCAACCTGTATGTCCTACAGATCTTGGCACGTGGCCAGCAGTTTGAGGGGAGGGTGTATGTCGGTTACATCGACCCTAGTACTAGACTGGCACTTAATTTATCGAGCTCGAGAGGATGGAAAGCAAAGTCGACCACGGCGAAATTTGAACTCAGAACGTTTTAAAGTTGGACGAAATGCTGCTAAGTTTTTCGTGAACGATTCTGGCAGCTCGAAGCCTTAATGAAACAATATTTTATGTTCAACTTGGAAAAAGAAGCGAAGTGGAAGAGGAAAGTTCTCTCACTCTTCCAAGGAATTTGTGAAAAGGTAAATGACTTGAAAACGTGATTAAGAGAAACGGTCCTACTCTAAACATGCACCTGTAGATCGGTGACCAGCAGTTGGCGGAGGACGTGCGCGTTTGGTGGGCAGGGTGATCCTAGATCAGACGGGTTTCTGGCCTTAGTTTCTAGCCTTGCATCATTCATGTGTTCACATCTTTCGTTTACTTTGCACGCTTTGAACTTCCTTCTCACTTTCTTCCTACTCATCCTTTATGACAGATGCCGCCCAGCAAATTGTAAACTGCCAATGTAATGTTCCCCTCATCTAATGCCCCTCTGGAAAATAGGAGCAATCTCTATTATTGACGTTGTTGTTGTTGCTCTTCATCTTGTTCTCTTTCTTCCTCTTCTATTTCTTTTTCTTCCGCCTCCTCCTCTTCCTACTACTACCACTTTTTGTTGTTCTTGTTGTTGTTGCCGTTATTATTGTTATTATTTACACATTATCTGTCCATAGAGCACGCGATGCATTAAGAAGACAACTGCTGAAAAATTAGTGTCAGAAAAGGAATAATATCTCGGCTGCTTCCTCCCATTTACCAATATTTCTATCTAGAACATGTAATCAGCCTTCACCAGTACCAGAAAGTCCCCACCACCACCACCACCACCACCACCATCACTTTCTCAGCGAAAGAGCACAGCGTCTCCAACTAACTACTCCACCGCCATCGTCATCAGCATTACCATGATTCACCATCAGCACCAACACCACCATTATTACGCCGTCTCCATCATCTCCTCCGCGAACACCGACAAACTCTCCAACTGCCACCACCCACCACCTTCGTCATCCATGAGAACCAACGTCACTCTCGACAGCGCCACAAACATCACCAGTGAACTCCGCCTGCAACATCACTATCGTTTCTTCAACGAGCGCCCATATCTTCATCAGCTACCACTGTCACTAACTCCATTACCAGCTTCTCCACCAACACCCTCACCGCCATCATCGACGCCATAGCACATTCTAGATGCGTTTTTTTTTTACTTTATTTTATTGACACGTGAACTAAGCAAGCCGGAGCCAGCGTTTTTCAATCGATCGTGTAAATAAACGATCATCGAAGTCAACGTCTTCTTCACTGAGATATTGTCGTTCTCTGAGAACTGTTTATTGGGTCAGAAGATTCCGAGACAGAGCCACAGAGTGAGAGAGAGAGAGAGAGAGAGAGAGAAGGAGAGAGAGAGGGAGAGAGAGAGAGAGAGAGAGAGGAGGGGACAGAGTGAATAAGAGAGACAAACAGAGGGATAGACACAATAACAGAAAGAAACGGCAGTGAAACATTATATATATATATATATATATATATATATATATATATATATATATATATATATATACAGCTATATAAGATACATATAAACATACACATAAACTTATATACATATAGATATATATACATACACACCATATACATACATATACATACATATATATACATATTTGTAAATATATATATATATATATATACTTATATACATATAAATATATATACACATGTGTGTATATATATATGTGTGTGTGTATTCGTATATATAGGCACCAAATTGGAAGGCAATAAATAATAATAATAATGATAATAAAAAAATTATTACACTAGTAATGACAAAATTCTGCGTATAAATCCGAAAGAAAACATAATAAGAATCTATCAAATATATTTAATAAATATACAAAAAAAAAAATGAATAAATATTTCATTTCTTTATATATTTCGATTGTAAATTTTCTTGTATTGTTTCTATATTTAATAAATTATATTTTTATGTATTGTATATGTATTTCTTGCTATTGTTTGCGGTTGTTGTTTTTTTTGTTGTTGTTTTATTGTTATGGTTAATAATAATGTTATTGTTATTATTAAAATCGTCATCATCATCATCATCCTCATCATCGTTTGTAACATTGATTTCGTTATCATGATTACTGTGTTTTCTTATAATTCACCAGCATCATCACCATGGTCATCTTGTTCATCATCATCATCATCATCATCATCATCATCATCACCATCATTATCACCACCACCACCACCACCACCACCACCACCACCACCACCACCACCATCATCATCATCATCATCATCGCCACCAC
>NC_142949.1:38460815-38468315 GCF_046866305.1 Octopus bimaculoides | reverse complement strand
ATGTTTGTTTCTATGTATGTTTGTATGTATGTATGTATGCATATGTGTATATATGTGTGTATGTATGTACGGTTAGAAATGTGTGAAAAATGGCAAGGTTTTTATTGTTTTGTTTTTGGTTTGTTTTTTTTGTTTTTGTACAAGCGAAAAAAAATGTATATCAAGAGAGAATTCTAAAAACGACTATAAAATGTCATTATTTAGTTGAAGTAAATCAATTCTCAGTTCCAGCGACCTCTGGCGGCTTTAAACAGTGTACGCTTATGTCAAACAAAACGTTATACTGCTTCGAGAATACTGACGTTGTATTGTTATTGTTTGTGGGTTTGTGGCGGGTTGAGTTTTAATGGGTTTGTTAAAGAGGGCATTAGAAGGGGCTGAGGGGTGAGGTGCAAGAGTGGACGGCTGGTCGAGTGACATGATGAATGGTTGACGGAGATAGAAAACAAATAAACACGCACAAACACACATATACGTGTGTATGTGTGTATATGTGTCTACATACTCACACATCCATACTCGCACATATATATATACATACGTACAAGCAGACATGCATACATGTACATACACAGACAAGGAGGTACACCGTTATACTGACAGACACACACATATAAACACAAACTCTCATACATGCATAACATACATACAGACATGCGCATCCACAATTCACATATGCCCGTATATATGTGCATAGATTGTCTATCGCTACGCAAACCGCCATTCTGCATGTGGCACCGAGACTTCCTAGAAATATATAACATATGCATGCCATTTCTCAGACTGAACAAAAAATGATGAACAACCTTAATCGATTTTTTAACCTTATTGGGTTCTCATCAGAAGCCTCAACATCATTCTGACAATCTCCAGAGAAAAAGGTAGCTAAACTGTTTATATACTCAACAAATGCAGCAGTTACTCTATGAAGGAGTCCCTAATTTGCATACCGAAAGTGTTTAACACTCCATAAATAACAGCGGCCTGTCAACGGGGATCTTAGTCCACATAGTATCATGGTATGATATAATAAACATGTAAGATATGGTATAATTATAAACAGAGCAAATTTTAACCATTTCTCCGCAGACTGAATAAATGATGAACAACAGTCCATCTCCTGTAACCTTTTTAATATGATAGAACCCTTGATAAAATATTGCACTTGTGGGCTCTACATTTATTTATTGACTGCAAGACTTCGCCTACTTCGATTAGCAGTATAATGCTCCGACTTGTAAGTTGGATCGTGGATGCAAACTCCCGAAACCACTATGCCTCATTCATTCACGAACATTGAGGTAACATCTGAAGAATTCACTTTGTTGCAAGAATCCTGGAGAGGACATGACTTGAGCATAACACACCCACACCACCACCACCATAGATATATATGTTAGATATATACATATATATATACATGTGTGTTTAGACACATATATTGCATGCATATATATTTATGAACATAAATCTATGTACATATGTGCATATGTGTGTGTATATGTGTGTGTGTGTGTGTGTGTGTGCATGTGCATGTGTATATATATATGTATGTGTGTGTGTGTGTGTGTGTGTATGTGAGCGTACACATGTAACAGCAATGAACGTTTATCACATGTGCGTCCATTAACGTTTCCTTTTGCACATGAATTATTGTGTGTGACACTAGATGTATACGTGAATGAGTGCATATGTATGACGGCAACTGTGCGTATATATGCATGTGCATATCAACGTATGTATATGTGTGTGTGTTTATATTGTCCTAGTACGTTGTCCATTTGTAACGGTGTGTTGAATCTCAGAATCCAATCAGAGAGATAAAGATTCTAACACTGTCGATTAGTGAAGAGTTTCTATGCCTTCTCCCATTCAACACACCTCGCCTCTTCTTCTATCTCCTCCTCTGCCTCTGCCTCCTTCTCTTTCACCTCCCTCTCTTCCTCTTAGCCAGCCGTCCTGCCCCCCCCCCTCCCCCTGCTCAACCCTGTTCCCCTTTCAAATCTGTCAATCTGTCCGTTGTTTACAAAACCAAAACATCGCAACCGCCATCTTTTCTTTGCTTTCGGACATCATTGGTATTTAATTGTACCTTCCCCCTCCCCCCTCCTCTCTACTCCTCTCTCTCCCCTCCCTCTCACCCCTTCCATTACCACGCATTTTGTTATTTTTCCTCCATTTTCCTTTGTTTCCTGCATTTGTCTTTATCTTCCTTTCTTTTGCTCTCTCTTCCAATTTCTTCACATTTTCCTCCTCATCATCATCTTCCTTCTTCTTTACTCGCTATTTTTTTCTTTTTCTTCTCTTCGTTGTCATCTTCATCTCCCTGTTTCTTTCTTTCTTTCTCTTTCTTCCTTCCTCTGTATACATACACACAAACATATATGTATGTATGTATGTGCGTGTCTATACTTCGCTCTTTTCTTTGTCTTCACTATCTTTTCTCTCTTTCTACTGTTTTGTTCTCTCTTCTTCTCTTTTCTCTTTCCTTATCATTTACTCTCCTCTCCCCGCTTCCCCCTTTTATCCCGCTCCCACCATCAATAGTTCACCCCATCTCCAGCATTTCTTTGCTCTCCTCTATTTCCCTACACTCACTTACACTCCAACTCTCTCTACTTTCTCTCTCTCTCTCTCTCTCTCTCTCTCTCTCATACTCTTAAAATTCCATCCCACCATCCACCATTTTGTCCGGTTGGCTCTTTGCTAAATCTTTCTAATCTCAAAATTTTCATTCTTCTTATCTCTCTCTTTTCATCTCCCCCACCCCACACCTTATCTCCTTTCCTCTCTCCCCTCCCCCGCTTCTTTCAATTCTCTCTAAGTATCCCCCCCCCACCTCATCTTTATTAATCCTTTACTATATCCGTCACTAATCTCTACTTTCGCTTTCTCATTTAACAAACGCCACCAACAATTCTCACCAACGAAGCAGCGTCTGTCTGGTTACTCGACTTGCCAGAAACCGCAACCAAACTTTCCTCACACTACGCGCTCTTATTGCAATGGAGGAACGAACGACGTGATATATTATATAGACCTAGACGCTTATATAAACAAGATGGTCATGGCTGGAAGTACATCAGTCGCTCCAGTCAATACTGACCTCAGACTACGTATTATATATCTAACACATGGAATGCGGCCATGCTGGGGCACTGCGTTGAAGGGTTTAGTAAAAAAATTTGACTATTTTTTAACTTTTTTCTTTCTATACCTAATCCTTACTCTATAGGAATATATTTGCCGAACCGCTAAGTTACGTTGATGCAAGCAAACCAACACAGGTTGTCAAGTGATGATGGGTGACAAACACACACACACACACACACACACACACACACACACACACACACACCTATATGTATATACGTGTGAGGGATCATCAACGGAGTGATTGTACTGTGTCATTGGGACGGCTATCATCTGTCAAGATGAAACAATCATCATATATATATATATATATATATATATATACAGATGGCTAGCTAGATTGATTGATAGAACGTGGGTTCATTTCCTAGAACAAGCGGCGCGTTGTGTTCTTGAGCAAAATATTTCATTTCACGTTTCTCCAGTCCTCCTGTCGGTCAGCGGAGAGAGATGTTAGCTTGCTTGCCTAGCCATTGGGGTGCTGTCTTTCGAAGGCTAAAACGATGCAAAGCGCATTGTCACCAGTGATGTGTAACAACATCTGATAGTCTTTTACTTGTTCTTTTTTTCAATCATTGGACTGCATCCATGTTGAGGCACCGCCGTCAAGAATTTCAGTCGAAACAAATGGACCCCAACATTATTTTTTGAAGTCTGGTACTATTCTATCGATCACTTTTGACATACCGCTAATTCTTGTCGTGTAAAAAACCAGCACCAGTCCTCAAGATATATATATTCATCTTTCTCCCTCTCTCTCTCTCTCTTCATATATATACATACACACACACACCCACACCCACAGACACACACACACACACACACACACACACATATATATATATATATATCGTTAATCACTCCTTCCTTCTGAAAATCTCTCTCATACTTTCTTCACCTTCTCCGAGTTCTCACTTCCCCTTCCTCTCCGAAACTTCCTCTCCGTTCTTTTTTTCTGTCTTTCTTTTTTGTTTTCTTTCTTCCCGTGTATTTTCCCTCCTTCCCAGTTCATAGTTTCTCGATCTCCATTACATCGAAACTGCACCGTCAACGAGAAAGACGTAAGGAGGGAGAGAGAGAGGGAGAGAGAGAGAGAGAGAGAGAGAGAGTGAGAGAGAGAGAGAGAGAGAAAGAGACAGAGAGACAGAGAGAAAGAAAAAAGAAAAACGAGAGAGAGAATGTGTATGTGACGGCTGTGAATGCGTATGTATATGTGTAAATGTAAGCGTGTGAAAATATTTGTGTATCTATGTGCATATATGTTTCAGAGTTGGAGACAGAGCGTGTGTGACTGTTCGTGTGAGTGAGTCTATGCAATACAAACATACACACACACACACACACACACACACACACACACACACACACGCACACACACACACACACTTGCGCACACATTTATACACGCATACATATATACATCCATACATATACAATACTTTCATGCATACTTGTTTATATACACCCACAAACACATACACTTACATATGTATACATATATATATATATATATATATGCATGCATATATATGTGCGTGTGTATATGCATATATATATATATGTATATATATATATATATATATATATATATATATATATATTTAACTATATTCACAAGTACGTGTGTGTGTGTGTATGTACGTGTGTGCGTGCGCATGCGTATGTATGTGTGTGTATTTTCCCCCAATATGTCCAGTCTTTCTTGTCAAGGTGTCCACCGATGTTTTTGTGTTGTTTTGTCAGAAAAGCTGCAACAACAAACAGGAATGGCCATGCTAGAGTCTCCAGAGAACGCTATCATATCAACTTTCAGCGTTACTGGCGATTCTTCATGCTTGGCTGACCATTGCTTGATTCTTGTTGACTTGATCTCTTCCAGTCGACTTCGATTTCTGTCAAGAAGGCAATTTCCTTTATCGTCCAATATTTTTCCCGTTCCGTCCCGTACCGCCCCGCCACCAACACTACCGACGCCACCAACACCGACACCGTCGTCGACAACAACGACAACAACAACTACAACAATAAAAACTCCAAGACCGATACCTTCACAATCACACACAGCCCCCACCTCATACTGGAAGAAGAAGAAGAAGAAGAAGAAGAAGAAGAAGAAGAAGAAGAAGAAGAAGAAGAAGAAGGAGGAGGAGGAGGTTAAAAAGAAGAAAAGGAGAAGAAGGCGGAGAAAGAAGAACAACAACAACAACATCGAGCAAAAGAACAAGAACGAGGTGAAGAAGAAGAAGAAGAAAAAGAAGAAGAAGAAGCTATGATCGACACTATTACGAATATAAGTATCCCGTTATTAAAGACTGCCTTCAATACAATTAACATGGCTAGAGTGTCACGGCTGGAATGTTGCTTACCGTTTCGGGTGCCTATGAGGCCATGAGAAGACACGAACACATAGTAGGTCCCTTAACCCTTGACCGAATGGAACATTCAAGATGAAACAGCTGGAGGGAGAATGGGCAGCACCTGTATCCGTCTGGTATACAGTTTAATAGACAAGTAGCAACGTAAAATGGTGTATGTTGCATATGGTTACAACGCACCACCCGTTCAAGGAATCGAGCTCTCGATCTCATGATCAAGAGCCGAACAACGTAACCACAAGGCCACGCCGCTTTTACAATGTCAAGAATAACCCTTTACTGTTCTCATTATTCCGTCCAATGTAATGCTCATTTATTTACATGTCTTTAATTAATCTTGCCTTATCTTGTGGCTTTGAGATTTCGATGAGTAACTTGTTAATTTTTAGGAGGATATTGTAGGGACGGTGTGAGGGGCCAGATCTGGCCACTTTGTACGTAAAACAAGTAGAATATTTGAACCGGTTATGGCCTGGTTAAATACTTCAATGTTAAACTTGTTGGTAAACTACAGCCGTAGCAACAACTGCGGCCTCTGCTATCGTCGTCGTCGTCGTCGTTGTCGTCACGGTCTGAGGAGAAGGAGAATAAGGAAGAGGAAGAGGAAAAAGAGGAAGAGGAAAAGAAGAGGAGGAGGAGGAAGAGGAGGAGAGGTGTAAGTGTTAAGGAGAGATGTTAATAAGTGTCACCGGTGTGTCAGCCGTCGTTGAAGATAATAGCTTTATTAGTGAGAAAAAGGATTATGTTTTAGGTGGAGGTGAAGGCTGAGGTGTACATAAAGGCGTAGTGGAGGTGGTGGTGGTGGTGGCGACGATGTGTTGTTGTTGCTGTTGTTGTGGTAATGGTGAATGTATGATGCGAGGGCAGGGAGTCATGTGATAAATAGATAAATAAATAGACAAGATGGCGGCAATGGTTTTTGGTGTGAAGTTGATAATGTGTTTCAAGTAATAATATTAGTGTTGTTGTTATTGTTGTTGCTGTTACTGATGGTTGTCGGGGTGGTGAGAGTGGTGGTGTGTCATTAGTCGTGATGAATGCTGTAATTTTTATAGTTGTTACTGGTGGTGGTGGTGGTGGTGGTGGTGGTGGTAGCCGTTATCCTCGTTGTGGTGGCGTTAGTGGTAACGGTGGTAGTGGTGGTGGTGGTAGTAGTAGAGGAGTTGTTCTTGGAGTGGAGGTAGTGATGGTATCTTGTCCGTGTGGCGGCGTTGATGAGGTGGTGGTGGTTATAGTAAAGGTGGTGGTAGAAGTGGTGTTAGCCCTTATCTTTGTCGTGGTGGTGGTGGTAGTGGTGGTAGTGGTAGTGGTGACGGTGTTAATGGTAGTGATGGTGGTGGTGGAGTTGGTGGGGTGGTGTGGTTGGTTGGTTGTTGTGACTGAAGTGATATTTGCAACGGTGGTGGTGGTGGTGATGGTGGTGGTGACGTGGAGGCGAGGTCGAAGGCCTCGTGAAATATCAACAAACAGCATCAGCCCCACGATTAATGGAGACCGTGGCGGTGGCAGTGGTGGTGGGCTTGGGGGGATTCTGTTGTAGATATTAAGAGTGACAAAGTTTGGTTTGGGGAAGAAAGACCCAGGGAAGGGCGGCAGAGCGACAGTTAAGCATAACCATGTCGTTTTGCTTCGTTTCTTCTTCTTGTTGTTATTGTCACCAATGTCCTTCCCGTCGTTAATTTGTCATTGTAGTTACTGGTATTGTCCACCTTCCGGAATTGTTTGTTTGTTGTTAATGGTGGCAGTATTATGTATCGCTGTTGTTGTTGTTGTTGTTATTCTTATTACTATTATTATTGGCGGCGAGCTGGCAGAATCGTTAGCACGCTGGACGAAATGCTTAGCGGTATTTCGCCTGTCGCTACGTTCTGAGTTCAAATTCCGTCGAGATCGACTTTGCCTTTCATCTTTTCGGGGTCGGTAAATTAAGTACCAGTAAAACACTGGGGTCGATGTAATCGACTAGTCCCCT
>NC_142949.1:38440815-38450815 GCF_046866305.1 Octopus bimaculoides | reverse complement strand
TGTTGCTGTTATTGTTGTTGCTACGGTTGTTGTTGTTGCTGGTGGTGGTGGTGGCGGCGGTAGTGGTGGTAGTAGGCGTGTGGTGGTACTGGTAGTAGTAGGCGAGCGGTGGTTGAAGTGGTGCTTTTGGCGAGGGTACAACAGAAACAGGAAGTAAGAGTGAGAGAAAGTTGTGGTGGAAGAATACAGCAGGGTTCGCCACCATCCCCTGCCGGAGCCTCGTGGAGCTTTAGGTATTATATTTCTTTTTCCTACACATCATTAAGATCTTCAAATTTCCAGTCGTTGGTAGCCATGTATAGCTTCATTTCATCTTTTTATGAAATCGTCAGCATAGTATAAAGCGTGGCAAAAAAATTACGTTAAATTAAACATTTCACAAGATTCGGACTAATATTTTAGGACAGTCATTTTTTTTTAAAGTATATTTTTGGTTGTTTTTTCCAGCGACTCGAATGACAACGAAGAAGTTCCCATATTGGCCCTGATCGACGAAACTTATAATCAAAGTCACTCCAACAATGACCATCTCAGCAGTTTGAGATATTTCTTGCACTGCATTATAAAATTTACTCAATCCTGTATTATTACTGTAGTGAGTAATTTGAGAAGTATTTGGTTGCTATTTCTAGCCTTCCTTGCTTCCCTTCCGTTTCATTTATTTGTTTATATTATTTACTTTTATATGAATTATTGACAATAAAATATTCTCCCTCTTGGCTCTTCAATATCTGACACTGTTTCACCGGCTTACATACATATATACACATACATAATTGCACACGCACCACAAACACACGTATATATACACATTCATGCGTATATATATATATATATATATATATATATTACATATACATGTATATGTATACATATATGTTTGTGTGTATATATATATATATATATATATATATATATATATATATATATATATATATATATATATATATATATTACATATACATGTATATGTATACATATATGTTTGTGTGTATATATATATATATATATATATATATATATGTATATACGCACACACACATATACTTACATACATACAAACATCTACAGATACACAGATACACACATGTACACGCACACGCACCCCCCTCCGTTTTATACACAATCATACATATATGTGCACATGTATACACACATACAAAGTCCTTCTTTCCGACAGTGCCACACACACACACACATAAATGCACACGCACAGAGCCTTCTACCCAGTGACGTACATGTGTACACACACATATACACAGAGACCCTTCCCGTTCACAAACACTCACACACTAGCGTTCATTTAAGCATACACACACACACACACACATACCTGTACATCGATTCAGACCCTCCACTCTCTATCCCCTCCATACGCACTCTTCTCACCATCAGATGCATACATACATACTTTCTGCCCCACAAACACATACTTACACTTATACACACATATACAAAACTCTGTCTCTGTCTGTCTCTCTCTCTCTCTCCCACAAGCGCATACATAACACACACCTAAGCACACACACACACAAACGCACACATGTATGCGCTCACACAAAGACATACACGTATATACACACCTGAGAGCATACACATTAACAGGTTCTATCACGCACCACTTACGTCCACGCAATCACTCACAACCATTACCACAACCACCAGCACCACTACAACACCTCCACCACCACCACCGCCATCATTACGACAGCTGCCACAACCACCACCACAACCACATCCAACACCACCACGTCCACCATCACGACTACCGCTACAACCATTTACTCCCCATCATTTACATACCACTCTGCACTCTGCCCTCATGCCCCGCCCCACTCACACACTTCACCCCATCACCCCACTCAACGTTAGCCGTCGTCTTCGTCCTAAATAGACAGCCACTAATCATAAACATTTAAGCCTTTAGCACCTGCGCAAGTGAATAGAATTTAGCTGTTCCTCAGCGGAGTTACATTTCAAAATATCTCTACCTGACACCAGCCGACCAGGGAATTGGCGCGCTTTTTCTGGTTTTCAATTGTTGCCACTGACACACGCATGCGCCTGTCTCCTTAATTGGTCTAGAAGATCGCTCGAAATTCACCCACGCTTTTCTTACTTTAAAAATCGTTTCTGTAAATGTGAGTGTGTATGTTATAATGTGAGAATGTGTCTGTAGTATATATGTATATACATACATAAATATATATATATATATATATATATACACACAGAGAGACATATATATATATATATATATATATATATATACACACACACGCGCGCACGCATATATATATATATATATATATATATATATATATATATATACATATATACATACACACACACATATGCTGTATTACATGTGTGTGTGTATAACTATGTTTGTGTTGTGGTGTAGTACAATATTTATGTGCCATAGTTTATTCTTTCATTTTTTTTGTTCTTTTGATTGTTTCACTCATTGGACTGCGGCCAATCAGAAGCACTGCTCTTTTTGTTTTTGTTTGGTTTTTAGCCGTCCAGTGTTTATGTTTATTTTAAATGTGCTACTTACAGTATCGCCGCCTTTTCCTTTTTTGCTGAACCACTGATTTAGATATAAGCCGATCAACACCACTGGTTGCCAAACAGCAAGACACAAATTCACAGACACGCGAGCGCCCGAAACAAACGTATATATATATATATATATATGTGTGTGTGTGTGTGTGTGTGTGTGTGTGTGTGTGTGTGTGTGTGTGTGTGTGTGTGTGTGTGTGTGTGTGTGTGTGTGTGTGTGTGTGTGTGTGTGTGTGTGCGTGCGTGTGTTCGTGTGTGTACGTGGGCGAGAGAGTCGATTTCACATACACACATATAAGCATATATATATATATATATATATATATATATATATATATATATATATATATATATGTATATATATATGAGAAAAAGAGATGACAACGGGATACACGATTATCTTATGAACGTCACTAGCTTACAGTTGTTTCAGCTCTAGGACGCAGTGGACTCGTAGTTGAGTGCCTGAGTAACACCTTATGGTTCTATCGGACCCTCAACCATGAAGTTTATCGTATATAGTACATTGTGTGTCGCACACAGATGTACGACTGACTCCGTTAATGTTTGCAGCTTCATATAGATTATCTTTATCCAGTGTACTCCCAGTAGAGGGCTTCAGAAACTCTTATACGAAGCATTATTACTCGAAATGAAATACAAAGCAAATTCAGGGCAAATTAAAATAGACACAACTTTACATCGTTAGTTATAAAGCAGTGTGGCCCGAAAGTCACGCACTGAAGCTTTTGGCATTTTGTTTATATTACGTTATTATTATTATTATTCATTTTGTTTCCAGATGAGAGGGTTGCGTGTTCGAATCACGCCGGGATCAAATAATTCACTTTAAGGCGGCGAACTAGTAGAATTGTTAGTTCGCCGGGTAAAATGCTTAGCGGCATTATGTTCTAAGTTGGAATTCTGCTGAGGTCGACTTTGCCTTTCATCCTTTCGGAGTCGATTAAATAGGTACCAGTTACGCACTGGGGTCGATATAATCGACTTAATCCGTTTTTCTGTCCTTGTCTGTCCCCTCTGTGTGTAGCCCCTTGTGGGCAGTAAAGAAATAAGAAACGTTAGCACGCCGGGCAAGATGCTTAGTGGTATGTATATTTATGCATGGATATATATATATATATATATATATATATATATACACTATACATATATGCATGTGTATGTATGCATGTATATATGCATGCATGTATGTATGCATTTGCACGCATAAATACACAAAAACACATGCTGACCAATTAATATAATCACAGTGATTATCCATTTGATCATTATGTTAATAATTTAGAGGCTGTACATTTGCATGAAGGATCGAAATGTCGTCACGTATGCTTATATATATAAATATATCATTCGTGACCGTAAACCTTTACCGCCTCTTAAGATATTAAAACGGGATAGGTGGTTAAGTAATCGCGTTTTCACAAACGTGTTACGGTGTAGCGTCGTGGGAGCGTTATAATCGAGGCGTATTATTATCATCATCATTATATCTAATGATGTTGTTGTTGTTGTTGTTGTCATCGTTATCATTATTGATATTCGGGCAAGGCGGCGAGCTGGCAGAAACGTTAGCACGCCGGGCCGAAATGCTTAGCAGTAATTCGTCTGCCGTTACATTCTGAGTTCAAATTCCGCCGAGGTCGACTTTACCTTTCATCCTTTCACGTTATTAAAAAGTAATGACCTCTCCCGTCGAAGACGACGTAAGAGTAGTGTCCAGTTTCTGCTGAACGACCTTCACAAAAGTACGACTTGTTTGCAGTGACCAAATGCATGTGTTGTGCATTAGCTCTCACTCCATCAATGTCGACATCGTCTGCACAGGTGCACAAGTCTGACACCACACGTCAGCTGTCGAAATGATCGCAGAGCAACGTGAAATGAAGTGTTTTGCTCAAGAACACAAAGCGCATCTCGCTTCGGGAATTGAACCCACGATCTCGGGAATACATCACCTAGACTACTAGGCCACGCACCGTTGATATAATCCGCATCAAAAATGTTAACTAAGGTTTGGTGAAAATTATCTTATGATGTAAAATTGGGGTAAAGCGTCTTAGATATGAATTCATTATTTTTTTTGTAACATTTTGGAAATTGATATTTAACTACGCGTATGTTTTGAATTTTCAAAATCAAACAGACATTGGTTGTTACCATGAGACTTTTTTCTCAAAATTATAACAATCGCGGAAAGCACCGTAAAATTTAAGTAAATTTCGCCGGATTTTAGGGATAAATTCTCATACAACATCAACAAGAATTTTGAATATTTCTTCTAAAGTTGCAAAAAAAATTAAATTAAATCGTGCCTTAGTTCTTCTATAGCAGACAGTGTAGAAAAACTAAGTATTGGGGTCGAGTTGTTCGGCCTAAACCCAACAAGGTGGGGTCCAAGCATGGCCGCATTTCCATGAGTGAAACAAGATAAATGAAAAAATAAAAAGCTTATAATAATGATTAATCACAAGAGAAATAGAACAATTACAGAATGAAACAACAAAAAATATGATAATAAACATGTAAAGAAGCAAGGGATGGTCCAGAGCATCGTAGAATATAAGAACATTAAGCGTATTAAGTAATTAATAATAAAATATCTGACCTTTCTGGGTCTCTCATGATGTTCTCATCCGATGTCCGATGTTTGCTTGGAAAGTTCTGGGAATAAAATATAACAGAAACAACCCGTTATTTATTTATTTATTTTTTTTGTGGTGTCAGTAAAATTCCATGAATTTCTTGATATTAAATATCGCCGGACAACAAACAACAAAATAAATTTAGCTTTTTTTTTTGTTTTGTATTTTCCATTTTTTGTTTTCACAATATCATTTTTTAATTTTTTTACCTTGATGAAAGATTTTATGAGAAACAATCTCGAGGAACGGCAATCTTTTATCTTTCATAAGTCCAGGTCTTCGGATCGCGGCCTCGCTGGGGCACGACCTTGAAGAGGTTTAGTTCAGCAAACCTGCCCCAGTACTTATTCATAAGCTTTGTACCTATTCTATCGATCTTTTTGCCGAACCGCTCAGTTACGGGCGCATAAGCAAATCCCAGCGCTAGATGTCAACGAACAGTGGGGGACAAACATTAGCGCAAAGACGCACGCACACATAGATACACAAATACACACATGTACAGATAGCTATATATATATATATATATATATATATATATATATATATATATATATATATATATATATTATATAGATAGATAGATAGATAGATAGATAGATAGATAGATCGCCATGATAGATCGCCATGATGGATCGCTAGCCACTAAACCTTTTTCTATTTTCTCTCCCTGTTCTGTGTTCCTTTCTGTCGAAGAGCGTAGGCTCGAAACGTAAAAGACTTTCTCACTTCCCGAGCGTTAAACTAACACACCTGTTTGTTGTTTACACACCCGTCTTCCTCTTTTGTTTTTGTTCTTTTTTTGTAAATTCTCACTATATATATATATATATATATATATATATATATATATATAACGGTTTCTAAACCAAAAGGCACAGCTTATACTGTATCTTTTGCTGTTGCTGTTGTATCGCCCCAGGTCAGCTCTGTCCCATCAGTCACATGCTTAATGCCGTTCCAGCAAAGAACATTCTTACCCTTCATTCAAATGTAGGGACTAGATAATGCAAATTCTTAACTAGGCAATACGTTTTTACCCTGTCAAGACAGCAAAACGATCAATTCAAAGATGTCATTCTTAGAACAAGTCCCACACGTCGATGTTCCCTTAACCGATCTGATCCAGTATATTCATTACCTCAAATGTTGTGGCCTTGTGCCAAAAATAGCACACCATATTGTTGTGTATGTTCTTGATGCTGTTGTTGATGTTGTATATGCTGTTGCTGTAGTTTTGTTGCTCTTATTAATGTTGACACTTATAGATTTCGTATTGGGTAATCAAACTGATGAATGATGAAGAGAGACAACGTGTTTCAAGAATATTTAATACGACGTTTTGGATCTAACCCAAGCCATAAACTGAACTGATCAGAAGAGCAGAAAAAAACACTACATACAAAAACACATACATACACATACATACATATATGTATGTGTGTATGTGACTGCGTGGTAAGAAGCGTGCTTCCCAACTTCATGGTTTTGGGTTCAGTCCCCCTGCATGGCACCTTGAGCAAATAAGTTCTATTGTAGCCTCGGGCCGACCAAAGCCTTGTGAGTGGTTTTGGTAGATGCAAACTGAAAGAAGCCCGTCAGATATGCGCGCAAGTCCGTGTTTGTCCCCTGTCACCGCTTTACAACTGGGTTTTCAAGATTTTCAGAATGCCAGTGAGCGTATCCACGACTACCATCTTTGTTAAACGCATCTCCCCCTCCCCACTTGCTCAAGATACGGTCTTAGTGAGACACCATGGATGTTTGCCATGTGTATTCAAGTAAATTGTCTCAGGGCGAACCTTGTTGTATCCCCTACGGTACAGTGAAAGACTCCGAAATATGCGGAAAGCCCAGTAAAACTGAGGTAAAAAGAATCTTCCTTGTCATGTAATCATGAAAGAGCATGTCAGCCAAACAGGGGGGGTGTCAAACGACACAGGCCAGAGCAAACAGCAAACACAATAGCAATGACAACAACAATGATGGTACTAGTAGTAGTAGTAGTAGTAGTAGTGTTGATGATGGTGGTGGTAGTTGTAGTTTGCGGTGTTGTTTTTGTAGTTGCTGTGGTGGTGGTGGTGGTGGTTGTTCTTGTGTCACATGCCTCATCTCTCAGTAAACAGTAATTTGCAGTGTGCAAACTGAGGCTGACTTTACCCAACTCATCCGAATCTGTGACAGCCATGTGTTTCTGACATCCTTTAACCTAAACCAATAACGCTTCTATAAATAGAGACAACACTTCGGTGCAGTGATGGGACTGTTATTTCTCCTTTTTTTCTATTGTTTTGTTCTTCTGCTTTTGTTTTTTAATATATTTATTATTGTTCATCCCATACCCATCCAATTATCTTCATCGTCAACATCATTAACCTAACATCACGACAATCACCATCATCGTCGTCGTCGTCGCCATCATCATCATCATCACCATCGTCGTCGCGACTAACTCTACAATCGCTACCACTACCACCACCACCACCACCATCGTCGTCGTCGTCGTTGTCATCATCTGCAACATCATTTCGCTTATTTCCCATTCTCTTGTATTCTACTTTTCATCAATCTTCCTCCTAATTCTTTTCAGCCTCAGATTTCAGCATATTGGTTTTATTTGCGACGTGTATCAAATTTTCCTTCGCAGCTATGATTACTATTCTATGATTAGGTGCATTTATTCACTGTTGCGCATTAATCAGTATTACCAATGTTTATTTATTTACCTTACTTTAATACCCGACGCACATACATTAAGGATACGCAATAATTTCTCTTACGTAAGAAACAAAAATACAAATAAGAAGGATTTTGCAGTAACCAATTCATCTCTTTCCTTTGTGCAGAGAACCCAGGTATACTTCATTCTATATTACCAAAAACATTCCAAACATGTTTACGAAACTGTATCATACTTAGACTTACAATTGCGTATATTATATACGAGAGTATACGTATAGATTGTGGCACACACATAGATAGATAGATAGATAGATAGATAGATAGATAGATAGATAGATAGATAGATAGATAGATAGAATCTCACGACTAAAACACACACCTTCTACAAACGTAGAGAGAGAAGGAGTTGGGGAGAAATAGAGAGAATAAGAGACACAGACACAGAGAGAGGGCGCATAAGGGGGAAAACTGAGAGACAGCGGTGTGTGAGAGCAGTAAATATAAACAGGCTTAGAACAATGAATGGATGTATAAGAAAGGGGAAAACGGAAGAATTTCTCAATATCCTTTCGCTATATTTCATCCAAAATAGTGGTTCCTCATTTTTTAATTTTATTTCATTTTATTTCTTTTCTGTGTGTTTTTTTTAATGGTCTGGCACTTAAACAAATGAACTATCCAACTAGACGACGGAATTGTCCCTAGATATTTGATAGAACCTTCTAGAAACATTGCAAATCATAACAATAAATTCATTTAAAGTGAAACTGTGTTATTTGTTGATATTCTCTTTATTTATTTTTCAGATTTACTTGAATAATAAGAATTAACCCAAACAATGAAGGAAAACCATTTAACAACGGCAACAACAACAAGCACAAATACAATAATACTTGTAGTAGTAGTAGTAGTAGTAATTTTTTTCTGCTAGAGGTATAAGGCCTGAAATTTTGGGGGGAGGGTATTAATCGATTATATCGACACCACCTCCAAAAGGATGAAAAGCGAAGTCGGCGGAATTTGAACTCAGAATGTGAAGACAGACGAAATACCGACAAGAATTTTGCCCGGTGTCCTAACAATTCTGCTAGTTGCCACCTTAATAATAATAATAATAATAACAATAATGATAATAATAATAATATTTTCTACTATAGGCATAAGGCCTGAAATTTTGAGGGAGGGGGCTAGTCGATGACATCGACCTCAGTGCATAACTGGCACTCATTTTATCGATCCCGAAAGGATGAACGGCAAAGTCGACCTCGACAGAATTTGAACTGAGAACGTACTGACGCACGAAGTGCCGCTAAGCATTTTGTTCTGCCAATAATAATTGTAATAAGAAATACAAAGGAAAAAGTGTCACGACACAAAAGCCTTTATAATTCCATTTGGTTGTTTAAAAGAATAATATAGGTGGAGTGGAGGTGTGAGGTGTGAGCGAGAACGAGAGCCAATCCTTTTATTAAGCATGCATTTATATCATAAATAATGTAAGACACTCGGTAGATAATGTAAGTCTAGATATATTGCAGTTTGTGAAATGGGTGGCGTATCATGACGGCCGGAAGGCTCTCCATTATATGTCGGGGTGGCAGGATAGATTTAAGGCCAAACAACTACGGAAGAAGAAGGACGGGGTTTATATGAGGTTTTTCGATATGTTAGAAGTAACAGTCAAATTCCCCACACTTTGAAAGAAAAAAAGAAAGAAAGAAAGACAAAGAGGAAGAGAAATAAAGTGATAAATAAAAGAGGATTTGAAAGAGGTAGAAAAAAGAAACAAAGAACAAAGGAAGAAGGCAAGAAAGGAATGAAGAAAGAAAGAATTTAAAGATAGACTGAAAGTGAGATATGGCTTACCTTGAAGATAATCCACTTACGGATTTAGCTGTGAGCCTTTCCTGATCACTAACTCAACAACATCTCCCGCAAGGGCTATACGTGTTAACACGTTCCTATCTCACACTTCAGCATCGTTTTTGATGCCCCTACTTTTGGCTGGTAGCAACTGATATACGATTATGGCATTTACAATCCATAAACACCTTCGGAAATTTACCAAGGCTGCACCATGAGCTACGGTT
>NC_142949.1:38435815-38438315 GCF_046866305.1 Octopus bimaculoides | reverse complement strand
ATATATATATATATATATATATATCCGCAAAGTTCGAAATATCGAAATAAATATTGATATGTATAGATATATATTCTGTATCTATCTATCTGTTTATCTATTTATCTATATCTTTCTCTCTATATACATATATATGCACACGCACACACACATATATTCACACACATATATTCACACACATGTATATGTGGTTTGTTAACATGACTATATGCATAAACATACGTATATATAAACATACATACATATATGCATATATACATATACAGGCATGCATATATATATATATATATATATATATATATATATATATATATACACATACAAATACGTATATACATATCTACCTACATGCGTACATATATACACGGTTTTACAAGCGCCTGTCTTTAATCTAGTGCACAACAGACAACATTTATTCTATGTAAGCAGTTTAAAAGAAGAAAAAAATAATAAAACTCAGCGCACGCACACATACATATACAAACACACACACACACACACACACACACACACACACACACACACACACATAACCTCTCATTCCCATACATACACACACAGATTCTAAGCAATAAATATTTCGATTACTGTAAATGTCTGTAAATTGCCAAAGCGTTGGTTTCTTGGGGTTTAACCTAGAATTTAACATCCACTTCGGAAAGTTTTATGGTTAATCGTAAAGCTTAAAGCTTTGATCTGGTGGAAACTGTTGAAATTATGGGAATATTAATCGGTGAAGACCTAGCGATAGTCACTCGAATGTCGTACGTTTTTACTGTTATAACGTGTAAAAGCTTCTTGGAATAGCTTGTATATATGCGTGTGTGTGTGTGTGTGTGTGTGTGTGTGTGTGTGTGTGTGTGTGTGTGTGTGTGTGTGTGTGTGTGTGTGTGTGTGTGTGTGTGTGTGTGAGTGTGTGCGCGCGCATGTGCGTGTGTATTTGAGTGTGTGTGTGTGCGTGTGATTGTCTTAGTGTGGGTATTTATGTGTATGTGTGACGTAGTTCATGTAGATTTTCCATTCTAAAATGTCCGTATAGTTGTGTGAGTATTTGTATATAGGTGTGCCTATATATACATAACAATTCTTATATATAAATGTCAATATATGTATATATACATATATATATATACACACACAAACACACACACATTATATATATATATATATATATATATATATATATATATATTATATGCGTACATATGCAGGTGTGTGTATATGCGTATACACAAAGAGGAATCGAGTGAGAGAGGTAGAGAGAAAGAGAGAGTGAGAGAGAGAGAGAAAGAGAGACTGAAAGTGTGAGAGAGAGTCAATAATGTACCACAATGTGTATATTTATGTATGTATGAATATATGTTATGTATATATAAGTATTTATTTATGTATATGTATGTACGTTTATATATATATATATATATATATATATATATATATATATATATATATATATATATATGCGTATGTATATATATATATATATATATGCGTATGTATGTATGTATTGTATATATATGTATGTATGTATGTATGTATGTATAAAGAGAGTCAGAACGATAGAGAATGAAATAATAGCAACACGTTTCCTCTCCTGTCCTCATTACATCTCTAACCAAAACGAACGACATTCTGTTACTGAAACTATCAATAATTATATATTAATTGCAGCTATAATAATACTGTCTGTGTGGGGGTAGGAGAAGTGAATGGCGGGTATCTCAAGACCACCAATAAATAATGTATTATAATATATTATAATTTATGTTCATATATATATGTACAACTTCTATACATACGCAGACATAGGACACATGTATATAAGTACAGATAGATACATAAGCAGATACACACACACACACACACACACACACACACACACACACACAAACACACACACACACACACACACACATCGTTTATCTTTTTCTTTTACTTGTTCCAGTCATCAGACTGCGGCCATGCCGGCGCAACGCCATGAGGAACTTTTTTTTTTTTGTTGAATAGATAGATCAAGAATTCATGTTGCTTATGAATACGAGTTCCATCGTGGAACCAATGCATCTCAGACAGCTCGAAACATCAATGAGCTGTTTGGTGAAGACTTGGCGAATGACTGCACATCGTTGGTATGAGCAGTTCCGGTCTGGTGACTTTACTCTTAAAAAACAACCCCGTAGTAGCAAAGAGATCAAGGTGGATAATGATGAGCTGGAAGTTCGACCACGCTACTCAGGCTACAGGAATTGAATCGCAGTGACAATCATGACTTTGCCTAGTAGCAGAAATTTTGTAGATGTATGGAAATATCATACAACGAGATTCGAAACAAGATTGGACTTGAGCGATTTAATATATTGGAATATACCACATGAGAGTATTTAATGGTCAGCCACACTAATACATACACTCTCACTGCACACACACACACACACACACACACATATATATATATATATATATATGCACATACTCACGCATCTCGTCAATTTCTTATACG
>NC_142949.1:38415815-38430815 GCF_046866305.1 Octopus bimaculoides | reverse complement strand
ATTGCCTCCTAGGATTAGCATCTATGAAAATATAGAGAGTGTTGGAGAAACGCGATTTTAAAAATACTTTTTTTTAAATCGTATTGCAAATAGCACTTTGACACCGAACGTAACTTCTGCCACTACAAACGCATATATATATATATATATATATATATATATAACTTCCGGTCAGCCATTGTTATGATCGGCCATTATTATGATTGACCGTTGACTGAACACTATTCAATTTTTTTTCTCCGTGTTTTTCTCCTTGTCTCCGTATTCTTTCTGTTGAAGAGCGTAGCTCGAAACGTCAAAGACTTTCCGTTTTCCCGAGCGTCATACTAATATATACTTTTGTTATTTACACCACCTGTCCTCGTCTGTTGTTATTATTTGTATATTCTCCCATATATATATATATATATATATATATATATATACATACACACACATACTTACGCATACACGCACACATATGTGTATATATATATAAATATATATCTTTACATTCATACAAGCATACACGCTGCACACACCTGAAACTGAAGACGTTTTAAAAGTGCGACATAAATCAGTGTAGACATCACACCCACAACCCTTCTCACTTGTGGAGGTAAATATATAGCATAACAGAAGCGTTTCAATTAAAGTAAAAACAGAAAAAAAATGAAACATGAAAATTTGTGGAATGTGATACGTAGCCATCTTGAATTACGATTTATAGTATATAATGCAAAATGTCGAATGTAAATACATATATATGTGTGTGTGTGTGTGTGTGTGTGTGTGTGTGTGCGTGTGTGTGCGTGTGTGTGTGTGTGTGAATATATTTAAAGAAAAATCTTTATACATATAAATATATCTGTATGTGTGTATACTTACATGTACACACGTAGAGTGTATATATAGCATTCCGTATATCTTGTTTCACGTTGATGTTGATAGACAGACAGATAGATATAGATGGATAGATAAATAAATAGATAGACAGATAGGTAAATAGATAGATGGAGAAAGACAGAGAGAGAGAGAGAGGAAGAGAGATAGATAGGGATATGTATATATTGATATTCATTTAAACATACATATATATTCAGAGGGGGAGAGAAAGAGAGAGAGAGCGAAAAAGTGTATTTTCCTTAGTGTGGTAGTGGTGCTGATGATGATGATGATGATGAGAATGATGATGATAATGATGATGATGATAATGATGATGATGTTGATGGTGATGACGGTGTTCATTTTGTTTATTATTAAATATTGTTGTTCTTGATAATTATGTTTCTGTTAATGTCGTTGTCATCTTCGTCTTCGTCGTCGTCGTTGTTGCTGTTGTTGTTGTTTTCACTGATTTATTTTTTCCTTGTTTCAATTGAAATATCACCGGAAATTCATTATTTAAATAACTTCGTTGTCACTTTCTTTATAAACTGAGAACGCAAAATATACCAGAAGACTATGTGTGTGTGTATACATATATACACATATACTGTGTGTATATACATACATATATATATATATGTATATAGACACACACACACACACATATATATACATTCATATATATATATATATATATATATATATATATATATATATATATATATATATATATATATATATATATATATTTAGTAACTCTATATGTACGTGTGTGTATGTGTTCATATATGTGTGTGTGTGTGTGTGTGTATGTATGTATGAAAGTGATTTTGTATTAGTACGAAATGCAATTTAGCGAAAAGTATGGAATGCTATATATATATATATATATATATATATATGAGAGAGAGAGAGAGAGAGAGAGAGAGAGAGAGAGAGAGAGAGAGAGAGATAAAGTCATCTCTCCAAGAATAAAACAATGCAATGCGTTAGTCGGATTTTTGTTCTCTACTTCTTTAGTATCTCCAAAATACGTAATTGAAAATAATAGAATTGAAATATGACATATTTTCTGTGTATATGGATACATAGGTGTGTGTTTGTGTGTGATGTGTGTGTGTGCCTATTCATCTCTCTCTCTCTCTCTTTCACCCTCTCTTTCTCACCATAATTCCTCACCTATCGCGGTTCACCTATCGCGTTTTATTATTTAAGCTTACGTCGATTCATCTGTGGTGTTGTTTTGCATTTATAATAAAATAAATATATACAAATTATAAAAATAATAATAGGATAATATCGCGTGGGGTTTTGGAACGTAACACCCGCGATAGTCGAGGTATTACTGTATATATATATATATACATGTATATATAGATATTTACGAATAGCTAAATAGACAGACAGACAGACAGATCAAGACATGGAAGCATGCATAGAAACGAAATGATTAATGCATTCACAGCCATTAAGAGTGACATATATCTTGGAGACGGATGTAAAGAACGAAAGAATGTGAAGGAACAAGTGTCACCAATCACCAAAGTCATATATTTCTTTAGTAATTTTAGAATTTCAGTCTATTATATTGTTTAGCTATCCTCCCAGCCTCTCCTGTCGGAGCCCACCTCCTAAACATTTTATCAGCATGAAGCAGGAGGGTCCTAGACATCTGCAGTCTTTCCTCCACTTAACATCGTTTAACTGTCTTCGCCGTAGGGTGAAGAGCAGTGTCAGATTTGGCGGGAAGAATTGTCAATGCTAAGAATTTGTACAGAGTAATGCAATCTGTGATCTGAGTGTTCCAAGAATTGAGCAATGATTACAAGAATTTGAGAGAATTTGGCGTATGCTTGCTGAAGTTATTTTGAATATGCTACGGAGCAGAGAAAGTTAAACGAGGACATGTTGCATAAGATATCAGTTTACAAACACTATACACACCAGAAACACACACACACACACACACACACACACACACACACACACACACACACACACACACACACACACACACACATATATATATATATATACAAAATTTAGTGTGCGTCTGTGCGTTTGCGAATACATTATAATCAGATTTTTCTATTATTTTATCATTTCTGTAAACATTTCAACTGTCTCAGTAGAAGTTTGTTGGTGTATTTTTGCAATATTTCCCGTCGGTTTTGATATTTCGATGTTTTCTCTTTGACAAGAAGATTTTGTACAAGACTATTCCAACATGCGCAATGGAATATTCGAAATATCAATAACTTGCTTTCTGCGATGATGTTATTACATTAGGGATGGAGAGGATTCTTATAATAATGCTGATGAGAACGATGATGACGATGGTGAGGAAGATAATGCAGACCTCGACGATGTAGAGGTTGACGATGATGATGTCAATAAGACTGGAAATGTAAATGGTAATATGATTATAATGTTTGGTGACTTTGAAGATGGTGCTGATGAGAATAATAATGATGCTGGGTATAACAGGAAAAAAAAACAGGAAAAAATGGTGATGGCAACGACTACATTGATGACAACATCGGCGATGATAATTATGAAGAGGATAATTGTGGTGGTTGTAATGTTAGAGATGACGACGACGACGACGATGATGACGATGATGATGCCGTTGATGATGATGATGATGATGATGATGATGATGATGACGGCAACAGCCATGATGGTGATGATGATGATGAGGAGGAGGAGACGGAGGATGTTAACAGAAACAACGACAATCCGTTGAGCAGAAGTCGCTCTGTCCTCACGCACTCTTTTCAAAGAATTTATTTCTTCTATTTTCTAATCCGTTTATAGCGAACATTCACCTTTCTAAATGTCCAGTTACTAAAATGGTAGTATGGTGGAGGTGGTAGTATTGGTGATGGAACTCGTGATGGTGGTGGTGGTGGTGGTGGAGAGCGCAGTAACGTCATGGAGAGTTTTCGTAGTAGAAGCAGCAGTGGAGGTGTTTGGTAGTGTTGTTGTTGTTGTTGGTGGTGGTGGTGATGACAGTAGGGGTGGTGTATTGTTCACAATGGTGGTGATAATAGTGGTGATTGTAATAACGGCGGCGGCGGTGGTGGTGGTGGACAGCGTCGTCGTCGTAGTAGTAGTAGTAGTAAACATGGATGAACGAGAAGACCAAACATACAGGGAAAATGCAATAGTAATGGCGTCCTAATAGGATGATGGCGGACGTGTAGATGACAAACAGGAATTAACCCCCTTAACAACAAACATTTGATGACAGCGATGAAAGGTTTGTCATCATACAACAAACCATAAGGGAACGTCATCAACACCACCGCCACCATTCCATCATACCACACCACCTTCTCTTGTCTTCTTTCTTCTTTATATTTTCTTTCTGCCTTTTTCTATTTCTTTCCATGTTATTTTCTTTCATTTTGTTTTATTTATTCCTTCCAATTCTACTTTTCTTTCCATATTTATTTCTTTCGTTCTGTCTGTCATTTTCCTTTCCTTCCTTCCTTCCTTGCTTCTCTGTTGTCTGCATCTTTCATTCATTCAGTCATTCTTTCTTTTATTCCTTTTTCTGTTTTGTTTCCTATATTTTCCGTTCTACATAAATTCATTTTTTTCATGTCCAACCTCTTCGTCATCTTATTTCTCTTTCTCGTTTTCTCTCACAAATTCCTATTCTAAATGTGTTGCTTTTAAGTCTTGCCTCTTTCTTTTTTTTCCCTTTCTCTTATTCTTCTACAACTGAAACTTTTCCTCTTGTTCTTCATCATCTCCACCATCTACTACTACTACTACTACTATTACTACTGCTGCTGCTGCTGCTACTGCTACAAATTATTATTATTATTATTATTATTTTTACACAGCTTCTAACGTTAGAGATGTACTACAGTGTCAGCTGTTCACTACCAGTGAACTCAGGTAACACCTCTTATTTTTCGAGCACCTCCCGGAGTATTCGAACGGTTCCAAGCAGTGCTGTCTTCTGCAAGTGCTCCACCCTAATTGCAGCCCCTATTTGTTCCACGTACTTCTCGAGATTTTTGCTCATTGTTCCCAAGCTCCGATAATTATTGGTACTACAGCTGCCTTTTTCATCGACCACAACTGCTTAACTTCCCAAGGAGGGTTCTTGGCATCTAAGATTACTTGCTGTAACCCAATAATCGTTAGACCTTTGTGCTTTAAATCAGTTATAATTATCTGACGATACTGTGAGTGTCTGCCAATAGGTACCACCTCTACAATTTGTTTATTAATTATGTTGACTTGAGCATTCTCGAAGGGACAACAGATGTGCTGGGCACTTCTCTCACCCCACCGCGTATCGCAAGTAAGACGTTATCTATCCTGGTCTGAAAAATCCTAGAACCTGCAAAGGCCCTTCTCGCTGCCTCCACAAGCATGACATTAACCGTATTCGAATGAACTGCACTGAAATGCAGGGCCTGTAAAGGTCCTGGACATTATCCTTCGAAGTTAGACATCAACTATCTTTAACTAAGAAATTCCGAGAGAGCCTGCAAAGGCCCTAAACACCGCTTTTCCAAGCATGACTGAGTTGAACTCACGGTAGGGGAAGTATCTGCAAAGATCCTTCACTCTGCCTATTCAAGCTAGACATCAGTGATTGGTTTGGCCATTCTGCGAGCGCCTGCAAAAGTACTGAGAATTGCTCTAAGCCCCTTTTAGATGAATAGAAGCCATACGCATAAACCATTGATATTATAAGACCATTTATCATAAGCATGGAAAGAATAATTGTGTAAATAGTAGTTTGCGATTTAGGCACAAGGCTAGAAATGTTGGTGGTGGGGGGAGATAAATGGATAGTATCGACCTCAGTACATAGATGGTACATATCTTACCACCATCACTACAACCACCACTACTATCACCACTACAACCACTATCAATATCACTACTGCCACAGATCACCACCTCCATCACCATCAAAACTACTACAACGTTACCACCAACACAACCTCAATCGCTACCACCATCGCCACCACCATGACTTCGACCGCCATCACCATCACCAAGAACACAATAACAAACTCCACCAGCACAGCCCTCACAACAGCAATAACAACAACATTGCCACCGCCACTACCACTACCACCACCACAACCAATGGAGCCACCGCCTTCACCTAATTTAGACAATCCTCTCCTATTTATTAGTGCATTCTACTGCAGGCAACTTTAAATATGTTCGTTTTCAAATGTATTAAAACAGCGCCATCTATTGGTAATAAGGCAACAGAGTACATAATGGGTACACCACACACAGCTCATATATATGTAGTATTGTATGTGTGCGTATATACGTATATATTATATATATATATATATATGTGTGTGTGTGTGTGTGTGTGTGTGGTGTTTTAGTTTACGTACATACCTACATACATATACGCACTCAATTTTCATTGTTTCAAAATCAAATCACTCACCAACCACAATGGAAAAATCATTATTCTCTGTCTCTCTCTATCTATCCATCTATCCGTCTATCTACCTATCTCTTTCGCTCTTTTCTTTCTCTCTCTCTCCTATATATATGTGTGTGTGTGTGTGTGTGTGTGTGTGTGTGTGTGTGTGTGTGTGTGTGTGTGTGTGTGTGTGTGTGTGTGTGTGTAAGTATATGTATATTTATACATACAGATAAGGAGAGCTATAAGGTATGTACATATACACACACCTATATATGATATATAATATACATATGAATCGGTGTAAGAATACATAGTTATATATATATATATATATATATACACATAGTTATTCATTCATACATACATACATACATACATACATTATATATATATATATATATATATATATATATATTATATATATATATATATATATATATATATATATATATATATGCACTTAATTTTACACTACATGAAAAATTAAATTAACAAAAAGAAATGGAAAACACAAAAAGCTGAAACTAAAAACAATCTTAAAACACTAAAAATTGCTTTATTCTTCTTTTGAAGTTTTTAAATATATTTCTAAATATTCTTTTGTAATTGCAACTATTTTTTCTTTCTTTTTTGTTAGCATTTCATTAATTATCATCCTCATCAACACTATCCTCATAGTCGTCGTCGACGTCATCATCATCATTGAACCCGTCATCACCTTCATCATCAGCAGCAGCACCAGTAGCATCGGTGGTATCACCATCGTTGTCGTCATTATTGCCCTCACCACCACCATCATTATAATCATCACAATCAACAGCATTATCGTCATCATTCTCGTCATCATTATCGTCGTCATCATCATCATCATCATCAACATGAACATGAACATCATCGTCATCATCCTCACCATCTTTTTCAACATCATCAACATTGTCATCATCATCACTATTAATTATCGTTAGCATGCCGAGCAAATTACTAAGCAGCATTTCCTCCATCTTGACGTTATGAGTTCAAATTCCACCGAGGTCCACCCCACATTTCATCCTTTCTGGGTCGATAAAATAAGTACCGTATTGGAGCTTCCGACAAGAATGCCAAGCAGTACAGCATGTCATTTCCAAATTTCTGGCAGAGTGAATTGCGTTATGGTGCTGTTTTTCTCAAAGACGGTGCCCAACTATATTGTGTAGTCGACAAAATCAAAAACAAACAATGCGCATGCGCGTAACTGAAAATATAAAACCTGGACAATTTGCCCATTGCACACTGTATGAGCACATATATGCATGTGTGTGCTATTATTTCTGTTATTTTTGCTGTTCGTTTAGCGAGTAACATGACCTGCTATTTCTAGCAGGTTGAACGTTAAACATGTCCTACGTTGTTTAAGACAAGGAAAGATGTGTTTGAGGAGTATTTAGCTGTTATTTCTAAAATGCTAATGCTGCGCATACGGTCACAGTCATTGATAGATATTGAATCAGTGGTAGAGGTGAAACATGGAATAATGTTATTCTACTTAGAAAAGGGAGAGGAACAAAAACAGATGAGAGACGAAAGAGGTTCTTTGTCTTGGTGTTTGATCTCTCACGCCATAATGGTTGGCACCGTTGCTAATGGTCAGGTTCTTGTAGCTGTACCACACTAGGCTCCACTGAACTTTTCATCAAAGAATCTTCTACAAACATTGGAATTGAAACATGTTCCCCCACCGATTGCTTTCATGCCATGTGGTTCTGTTAATCTTCAACACACAGCCACACACACAGAGTCATACATACACACACACACATACACACACACATACACACACACACACACACACACACAAACAAACGCATAATATGTTTATATGTATGTAACTATCTATCTAAATGTGTGTATATATATATATATATATATAAGGGTCTGAAATCACGTAACCAGAACGGTCTGTGTATGTATGTATGAACATGTATAAATATGTATATGTATGTATGTATGTATAAATATGTAAGTAAATATGCCTGTGTGTCTCTATGTCAATACACACACACACACACACACACACACACACACACACACAATCATATAATCTAAAATTTGGGTAAACACTTGGTAGTATGCCGTTTAAAGCGCCTCAATGTCTTCAGCTACCTGATGTCATCAACCGTACAGATATAAGTACTCGTGGGTTTCGCACATTCGGCAAGTGTCTTCTACTATCGCCTCAGGCCAACCAAATCCTTGTGAGTGGATTTGATAGACGGAAACTGAAAGAAGCCCGTCGTATGTATATATATTTATGTGTGTGTGTCTTTTCTGTCTGTCTTTGTCTCCCCCCCCCCGACCGCTTGACAACAGATGTTGGTGTGTTTATGTCCCAGTTCGACAAAAGAAGACCGATAGAATTAATACTAGACTTACAAAGAGTAAGTCTTGGGGGTCGATTCTTCCGACTGAAATTCTATAGAGCGGTGCTCCAGCATGGCAGCAGTTAAATAACAGAAACGTGTAAAAAAATGAAAGAAAAAATATACGTGCATATATATATATATATATATATATATATATATATATATATATAACATATAAGAGAACGAGAAAATGTTGAATCTCATTTTCTCTTTCTCTTGTGTGTGTGTGTGTGTGTGTGTGTGTGTGTGTGTGTGTGTCTCTCTCTCTCTCTCTCTCTCTCTGTATGTGTGTGTGTGTGTGTATGTGTGTGTGTGTTTATGTACGTATGTACGGGTAAACATGCGGTAACTATCACATATAACTGCAGTTTTTATAACCTTTAGTTCCGAAGATTCCGAAGGTATACTAAATATTGTTGATGCTGTAGACATCGTATTTTTTGCTTTCGTTATAGTTTTAACTACCATCGAAACCCCTTTGTTACGAAGACAAAACATCCAGCCCACCAAAAAACAAAGCTACTCAACCCACCTCCACACCGCCGCCGACTTCGATCTACAATAAGAAGTTTCTAAAGCCATGTCTATCGTTTGACTCTCAGTAATGGTTGCGTTTGTTGAGCCAGCGTTTCAACAAACATTGGAGAAGAAATGGCGCCCAGCAGAAAATGGGGGTGGCCGGAGTGTTTCGTCTGAAATGTACGTGGTGGTGGAGAGAGCGGCAGCGGTGTTTAGTGATGGTGTTTGTGTTGGTAGTCGTGGTAATGCTGTAGCAATATTTTTGTATCAGAACGATCTTTTAAGTTGCTGATATTTAAAGAAGCAATGAAGAAAATGCTAGATTTGAACCGTATGCCACAAAGACTGGATATATATTAGATATCGTTTAATCTACGTACCTATCTTGGTAGCTGTCAAACACTTTATATATCTTTCTGCCCTTCTCCTTCTCTGTCTGTCTCTTTCCCTCTCTCTCGCCTCCTCTCTCTCTCTCTTATGAAATATACTGTCTGTGACTGTGCTTCTGTTCATATATATATATATATATATATATATATATATATATATATATATATATATATATATATATATATATATATATGCGTGTGTGTGTGTGTGTGTGTAATATGTATGAAAGTGTCGATTGTTCAAGTATACATGCTCTATGTTAGTAGATTCCTACACCGCACCATGCAATTTTTGCAGACCCCCCTCCCTATTCCTTTCTTTGCAAATAAGCTTCGAAGCTCATTTTGTAAATGTGGCGCTTTTTACCACAATGTATATAGTCTATTCTGTGGAGAGCCATCCTTTCCAAAAATATATAATCATGTACGACTGAGAAATATCATAGCATAAATAAACACGCCCTAATAAAGTACAGAAAGACCGATCTAATGTCGATTTATAGGAACAGTATGAAATTTGAGGTATCTCTTTCATCAGAGCAGCAGACAGAGACTTAGCGACATCGCACATCTCATGACTAGTCAGTGTTTTGTCTTTCACTTTCTGAATTACAATAGAGTCCAATGAAGACCCAGCTCTAAGATACCACCAGGAAAAGATAATGCGTATGTTACTACGTTAAGTACATACATACACATATATATATATATAAGTGTTTCCACATAGACACGCATATCTGTCCATCTAATTACGCACACAGGCACACACACATACACACACACACACACACACACACACACACACACAAACATATATAAATTTATATATACTTGAGTGTGTATATGTGTATACGTATACATACATGCACGCAAACATACATTCATATATATGTTGTGTCCGGTGCATATTTATATATATATATGTATATATATGTGTGTGTGTATGTGTATATACATATTATGTGTACGCATATATATATATATATATATACGACGCACATATACACACAAATAGGTACATGCATACGCACAATACACACGCATACACATATATATGTATGCGCGTTTTGTGTACGTATGTACAGTTGTTATAAGGTGGTTGCACGTCGACAAGGCTATAATCCGATACATGGCCCCCAGGGACCGGCCGTAATATCGGACAGAAATTAAAGACGGTGTAATGCAATACGTTTCTCCGCTGGTCAGTCAAGACACTCAGGGGTCAATATTGAGTAGATTATTCCCTCATAACTGACCATTTTCTGGCCACGAATCTGTAAAATCTCGACATTAATTGTGATAGTTCATGGACAGGAATACGCAGACAAACACAATAAACATGAAATAAAACGTAAACACAATGAACAAAGTAAATAGAAAAATAAATAACAAAAATAAATCATTAGAATTAAACAAACAAATGAAGAAATGAAAAATGAAATTTTGCTTTGGATGGGAGAGCGTGAGTGTATATAGATGTATCTGTGTATATATATACGCGCACACGCACACACAAATACACACACATACACACATATGTATATGTACGAATGTATGCATGTATGTATGTCTGGAGAAATAACCTGTGTATACGTATATATGTACTATTCCTGCATAAATCCTCCATGCACACATGCATATACAGCTTTCTAAATGCGCATACATACTGCATGTATTTTATATATTCAGACATATATGGTATTGTGTGTGTGTGTGTAGAGAGAGAGAGAGAGAGAGAGGGAGAGAGAGAGGAGAGAGAGAGAGGGAGAGAGAGAGGAGAGAGAGAAAGAGACCATTGATACACACATAAATATATATATATATATACGTGTGAGTGTGTGTGTGTGCATATGTATATCTAATACATGTTTACGTTTTTGCACATATATGTATAAATGCAAATATATTTATCTATACATTATTTTATTCTTTTACATGTTGCAGTCATTTCACTGAGGCCATGCTGTAGCACCGCCTTATACACACATATATAACTTTATCAAACAACACATTTCCGGATTTTAATTACCAATATACCAAACCCGATTCTTCCTCAATAAAAGATCAGGGCCCAATAAGGTCGATCCCCAAAAACTTTGGGCCTTGTACCTAGAATAGAAAAAAAAAAAAAAAAAAAGAATTCCCACGATTTTTGTTGCTATTTGGTTCCTTCTGTTTTTTCCTCGTGTTATTGTATATGTATGTTGTTGTTGTTCGTGTCGTGAAGGTGCGTCACTTTTTGATTTGCGTATGCGGCTCATGATTGTGAAGTTGTGAGTTCAATTCCCGGTGGTGTGTCGTGTCCTTGAGCAAGACACTTTATTTCACGTTGCTCCAGTCCACTCACATCTCACATGATGAAGAATGAGCTGTAACTGTGTATATATATATATATATATATATATATATATATATATATATATATATATATATATATATATATATATGTGTGTGTGTATGTGTGTGTGTGTAGGTTTGGCGAAGCAAACAGAGAAAAAAGAACTCAAGAGATGAGCATATATATATATATATATATATACACATACATATCATGTATGGATAGCAGTACATGCGTGCATGGTAAGTATATATATATATATGTGTGTGAGATGTTGTCCATGTGGGCGTCTCAGGGCATGTGTATACGCGTGAATGTTTCATGTATGCGTGTCAGCGCATCTTCCTATGCGTCAGTGTTTTCTGTGTGTGTCTGATGTCTTATTGGTTACACGGTCGTTATAAAACCGGTTGAGCAAACCGGTTTAAATTTGTTATCCAAATATTATCTGATAATGTGACATAAATTCTAACATTAGGATTTTTCTCAGTTCCCTAAAGAAAGAAAATGACCGACGGTTTTGTTTGGTGGTGTGCGTGGGTTGGTAGGGGTGCTGGTAGTGAAGTGTGTGCGCGGGGGAGGTTAATATTGGTGGTGGAATTGACTGTCGTTAGCTGTTCTCAGCAAAGCTTATAACGTCGGGTTCGGATTGATTACATGGAGTCGGCACCGGCCAATAATTTGGTCATTATGAAGCGAAACGGTTCGTAAAAAGTGAACGTAATTTTATGAGCTTTTCCAAACTGGAGTGAGGGAGAGAATGAAAGAAAAAAAGAAAGAGAGAAAGAAATAATGAAAGGAAGTCAGACGGACAGAAAGAAAGAATGGAAGAGAGAAAGAAAGAAAGAGAGAGAGAGTGCGTGTGTAGCAGTGAGTGAAAGAGATTGGGAAAGAAAGAGATGCATAGAGAGATAGAAAAAGAGAGACAAATATAGCAAGAAGTGATACATTGTTTAGATAGGTGAGTGTGTGTGTGTGTATGTATGTATGTACGTAAATATATACAGAGAGAGAGAGAGGTAAAGAAGTGTGTAGAAAGCACTAAGACCACGTTGTGCCTGTATAAGCAAGCGATGGAGAGACAGAAAAGAGACATGGAAGAGAGAAAGAGAGGGAAGGAGAGAGAGAGAGGTGAGGCAGAAAGAAAGTGAGAGATAGAAAGGACGAAAGAAAGAAAAATGAAATATAGGGAACGAGGGTAGAAGGAGGTGTGTGTGGGAGGGAGAGGAAGCGTCGTAGTGTTGTAACTTATTTTGTCCATCGTTCAGGAAATATGAGATCAATCCACGTGCGAAAGCTTCCTTCTAGTTTCAGCTATATTGGAGAAGTAGTATGGTCGAGGAAGAAAGAGAGAGAGGGAAAGAGAGAGAGATAAAGAGAAAGAGAGAGAGTTAGAGATAGGGAGAGGGAAATAGATAGAGAGAGAGAGAGAGGAGTGAAAAAAGAGAGAAAGAGAAATAAGACAGAGGGAGAGTAGGATATATATATGAGTGTGTGGCTGTGTATTGCAACACCAGTCTATTTTTTTCTGCCTGTCTCTCTCTCTCTCACTCTCATTACAACAATATAATTAGCCGTCTGAAATATTCTTTTCTACCCTAGGTACAAGGCCAGTCGATTAGGTCGATTCTAGTACGCAACTGGTACGTAATTTATCGACTCCTAAAGGATGACAGGCAAAGTCGACCTCGGCGAAATTTGAAATCAGAACGTAAAGACAGACGAAAGGTAAAGACAGACGAAATACCGGTTAGCGAAAGGGTTCGGTTAAATAAGGACGGACAAAACACCGCTAAGCATTTTGTGTGCCAATGATTCTGCCAGATCACCGCTTTCACAACAGCAATGAATAACAAGACACAGAAACACTTTGGAAATATTTGGAACCGCAAAAGGCAACGAAATAATCAAGAAAAGCTTTATGGAATTAGAAGAAAAACATTTAAAACACAAGAATATTGCCAATGTCTTTATTGTTCTACTACTTATTGGATCAGTTCTTTATCTTGTCTTCTCTTCTTCCTTCTCTCTCTCTCTCTCATTCATAACTCGCTATACATACATACATGTTTGTGTGTGTGTATATATATATATATATATTTATATATGCACACAAACATATATGCATATTCACTATGTATATTTATGCCATTTATATATATATATACATATATCTGTGTGTATCAGTATAGAGAAATGTATGTACGTACGTGTGTATGTAAGTATTTATGTATGTATGTATGTATGTATGTATATATGTATTGCTGCGTCCGAGTTGTGCTTAAATGCAAAAACAGGAATAACAGGAAAAAAATACTCGAAAATAAAACGTATGAGGAGGCAAAGTGGTGTACAAATTGCAAATATATGTCTACATATTTCTGTTATTTGGCAATTCTAACGGCAGTTCTTACGGCAATTGGACGGAGACCATTTCCAAAGAATGTAATCCATGCCGGGTACTAAAAACTGACCAACATATAATACACTCCAAAAAGAGAATTCATTCTATCGTTATTCTTGTTCTCATGAATTAGTTTTCATTATCATTATAACTTGCACTGTTATTATCATTCATGTTGTTGCTGATGAGGTTTTTGTTTCCGCAATGAATGGGTGTATTTTCTTCATTTTTAAAATTTTTTTATTTTTATTCTCCTTTCTTAATCATGTTTACTTCATCTTTTGTCTGGTTTCAGCTTCGTTTTCGTATATTCATTCATTTATTTATTTATTAGTTTTCCTTCGGTGGCTTTTTTTTTTTTTATTTCCTCTCTTTTTTGGTTTCTGTTTGTTTATTTTTTATGTTCACGTAATAAAACGGACTTGCAACATTCTTATAACACCAAAAATGCACAATAAAATGGACTCTGGTTTTTTTCCCTTTGGCATACCTACAAACACAAATACATACATATATATATTGTATCATAAACGCGCGTGTGTGTGTGTACTGATTGCATATATACATCATATAGGTGTATATATATTTTGTTTTAATTCTTCAGAGCAACAATATTTTCCTTTACTCTAATTTCTTCTCCCATGTTCGCTTTTAGA